>NC_056743.1:627486018-627488518 GCF_019279795.1 Protopterus annectens | reverse complement strand
TTCATGATATCTAATCAACTGTTCATATCTTTCTTGGATGTTAGAAAAGAGGCAGCGGTTGCCAAACCCACACTGGCTAAATGGCTACGAGATTGCATTTCCTTTGCTTAATCCTCGAAAGGTAATCCTTTGGACGTATAGAAGCTCATTCTACGAAATCATGGTCACATCTCAAGCCTTTTACTCAAGGGTGTCTGTTGATGTTTGTGCAGCTGTCTCTTGGTCAATTTCTCATACTTTTGTTACACATTTTAAACTAGACATTATATCCAGGATTAGGGCTGTCTTTTACTTTGCAGTACTTTAGAATATCCTTCCATGAAGGCCACCCTAGGTTCTAGCTGGGGACTCTGTCCCACAGGTTGAGGAACAAATGAAAATGACAATAGGATCTGTGTTGTCTATTTTCAACCTCCTTGTCCATAATTATTAAGTCCTGATCTGTTTTTGGTTATATATATATATATATATATATATATATATATATATATATATATATATATATATTTTTTTTTAGCCTTTGAACTTTATATTCTGTCTTCTTCTTCTGAATGGTGGATGTATGATTATTTCCTCTTATGTAGACATCCTGCATATACACTAGCAGAAAATTCGATCTGAGGTAATCCAGGAGGAATGAGGTATTATGGGATGGAGAGGAGGAGTTCTAGCCTTAGATCCTAAGCATCGGGGGGTAATATCCGAAACCCGTAGGTTGAGGAAGAATGAAAAATGGACAACACAGATGGAATGTTATGGTAAGTACATAACTGCCCCCCCAGGATTTTTTGTTTGTGGATTTTATTTTACATTTGTTAATCTGAAAACCTGTTTGTAAGTCTCAATTTCATTAAAATCCCAGAGTGAGAAATTTAACAAACAAGTTAGGACAAGTTGCTTAGCTTGCTTACTTGCTGGAAAGTTAATAGAGCATACTTGACCAGTTTACCATTTACTGTACTTGTTCCTCTACCTACTTTATTTTACTTTTGCATCATCTTAAAATTACTCAATTGTATTTATTACTGCTTGGTGTAACTCATTCTAAGCCTTTTGGTTTGAACACTTGGGCTTCGGACCAGTTGTTTTGCACTGAGAGGGTTTGTGGTCTGCACTGTAGTGGCAGAACAGGTAGCTTGCATCCTTCTTGGTTGGGGAACTGCTGATTGAGGGCTCAGTGTCTTATTCTAAAAGTGTATTAATTCTGGTTTAAGCACTTGGGCTTCAGGACAGTTATTTTACATTAAGAGGGTTCGTGGTCTGCACTCTTGTGGGAGGAGAGGCTGGACTCTGCCCTTCTGAGCTGGGAATTTCTGGTTAAAGGCTTATAGTGCATGCATATCTGAACTGCTTCTTACTGAAGTTGGTGCGCCTTGTTTGCTGTGGCATAGACTGGATTCGGGCCTGCTAGATCTAGCTTTGTTTGTGTAACTTGAGCACTAATCCAGGCATTCTCTAAAGTATTCAATTGTATTTATTACTGCTTGGTAGTAACTTGATTAAAGTGTAGCTATCATTCTAAGTCTTTTGGATTAAGCACTTGGGCTTCAGACCAGTTGTTTTACATTAGGAAGGTTTGTGGCATGCACTGGTGGCAGGACAGGTAGCTTTCATCCTTCTAAGTTGGGAACTGCTGATTGAGAGCCCAGTGTCTGTTATTCTTAAAGTGTATTAGTTCTGGTTTAAGCTTCAGGACAGTTGTGTTGGGGAGGCGCCTCGCTGAGAACCGGTAGTCGGCCTTAGCGTGGTGTCGGTAGAAGTCGCGGACCTCGTATGCCGGTCCTTATCTTTGCGTCTTTTACTCAAAACTGGAGTCGGAGTATCAGACGACATAATATAATTAAATTTTTTACCAAAATAGTGGTGGGCCAACTCCGCCCGACGCTTAATAGTGCGTTTGTTGAATCTAGCACAAAAACGGCAGGCCGAGACGTCGTGGTCTGTGCCTAAGCAAGGAATACAGAAAGAATTGAAATCCTTATGCGGTAATTGCTTCCCACATGAAATGCAATTATTAACTTTGTCTGACATTGGTCAGAGGCAAGAAAAGTTTCCCCAACGGGGTACTTAGCTTTCAAGACGACTTCGGCTGAAATATTTTCGTAAATCTCAGGAGCTGGCCGACCGGCACTTGCGAACTGCTTCTGCTTCGGGCACCGCGCGGCAAGAAAGACTGAAGAAGATGGTGTCGGCTTGCTCTTTTATACCCCTGCCGCACTGACGTCAGGGAAGAAGCGACGACAACCAACGCCGGACCTAGACTTTGGAATTCGGCCGACCGAGGACCCGCCTGACGGCAGGATAACCCATCTGTTATGACTGCAGCTGTATGCACGATGAACATCAAGGTGTACCAATTTCAGTAAGATACAGTTCAAATATTCAGGCACTATAAACCTTTAACCAGAAATTCCCAGCCCAGAAGGGCAGAGTCCAGCCTCTTCTCCCGCAAGAGTGCAAACCACGAACCTTCTTAATGTAAAATAACTGTCCTTGAAGC
>NC_056743.1:627473732-627482136 GCF_019279795.1 Protopterus annectens | reverse complement strand
GTGTGTGTGTGTGTGTGTGTACGCACACCTGGCTTGTCTGGGATAGTTTTATATTTATTTTAATAGGTCATATGTTTGTATTTTTGGGTTATGTTTGGTTCGTATGTTGTGTATTACCCCCCCCCCCCCATGCATTTGCCATCCATGTGTATTATAGTACTTAGATCATTAAGTGGCCTAGAAGGCGTAGCTTTTTCTGGTGGTCTTAGAAGTAAGATCTTTGTACTTTCCCACATTTTGAAACTCCTTTCTAACTTTGATCATCCTCATCCCTCACACTTCACCACCCTGTACTGAGAAATGGATGAGAGAGTGGTGGTGGTGGTTGCCATTAAACATTTCAAATAAATGTAAATACTGCAAGAACATTGGAACAACGCCACAACTTTGTAGGTTTGCAAACTAGAATATTTTGGCATCTGTCTTATTTTAAACCACATTCATTAATTCAGTAAAACTTTTAACAGTTTATTTTTTATGAAATAGTTAAGGGAAGCTGAGGTCCTGTTCTAATAGATTGTAATGTGAGATGGTTGTTACATCTATGAAGTGTAACATGGTGTTGGCTGTTCTTCATAAAGCTAGTGAAAAATCAGTTTGCTGTGCAAGCAGGTAATGATTCCCATATCCTCTCTTTTTCCTTCGTGTGTCATAATTTGAAGTGAGACTTCATTGAGAGGATTTTTTCAGCTGCAGTACTTAATCACTTAAAATATAATTATTCATTCATGAAGTACAGTGATTCTTCTCTGAAATTGTCAAAATGATAATCATTTTATGCACCTTTTTGATGTCAAAGTACATAACTTTCTAAAGTACTTCCCTACTTATGATCTAAAGTAGGGATGAAGCACGCATGGTTGCCACCATAGACCAGATTGAGAACTGGGTGGAAAGTTGAGAGGTATGCTTCAGAAACCTTTGACCGATCTGAAAGCTACTGTAATTTGTGCTGCAGTTTGTGGGGGGGGCTTAGCTTCTTAACAGATTTTAAAATTGGTTGACCAGAAGTAAAAACTTTTCTTCTGGCTGCTGTCTGACAGTGGTGTTGAGCGCTTTCAAAGCTGTAAAACATTTTGTGCTTCTACGCTCTTACTACTTACAGAAAAAGAAAATAGGTAAAAGCTTCATGTACTAATGTGTTCTTGAAAGGATTTCTCAAGAATGGAGTGAAATAAAGCATGAAAAGTGAGTTGTTTTGTTGATATCCATTTTTAACACTTGGTAATGATTGGAGACCTGTCCCCGTAACCCTGTATAATTGATGCCTGTAGAAAAGAGATCAGCTGAATATTTTTTTAATTTTACACACAACATTCATTGCAAGTACAGTTGTGTACTTTGTTGCGGTTTCAATACTCTCTCACTCCATATGTTAACTTTGGTATTCTGTATGCATTATGCTTCTGTGTAGTTGGCATTAACGAGATGTTGGTTGCTGTTTCATTTAGCATATTACATTTGGTTTCAACAACAGACAGTCTAGTATGGAAGTGGTGAGAGGCGAGCCTCAATTCCCATGAATTTTTCTTAAATGTTTTCATTTTTGTGAAATATTTAACACAAATGTATTTGAATTTTTTTCACGTTTTTTCATTTCATTACCGAGCAGGTTTGCAGCTAGGTGGTCTGATAACGGAGCTATCGTGACAGTTGCTGTGGGTAAAATTTAGTGTGGGGTACAATTTAAAAAGCAGGCCGAAGTAAATGGTGATAGGAGCAGTTACATGAGGGGAGTGTTGGCATAAAGTTATTACCGGATATCTTACGTTTAGAGTAGTACAGAATACACCTTTTAATAACTTGCACCTTGAAATTGTTTTTGCTTGGAGTGCTTTGTGTGTCTTGTATTTCCTGAATGCAGGTCAAACTGGTTTTAGAATGTGTGCATTTGGTGGAGTAAGAACTAAAGTCTGTCTTTTGAAGCCGGATTTACTGCTGACTGTAAAAGTTTGTTTGAAAAGAGTGAAAATGTGGCTTATTACCCATTTTGTGACATTTCATTAGTTCAAGCACAGGATATACTTTGCCTGTTTGAACTTTGGGAAATTCCATACCTCTAGTGTGTGCTGATAGTGCCTGTTAACATGTTTTACCATTATTTGCCTGAGGTGTCTGGGAAGCAGTTATCATTTCCCAGAGAAGGATAGCGGACTCAAAAAAGTACTTGGCCTAGTAGATGCTGTTGGGTTGTACGGTTGAACTGTTTTATATTTCTTTTTGATTTACTGTTGTCTGTATCTGGATGATGATAGAACTGTACACACTGGAGCACTGCAGTTTTACTAGTAGGGTCCATGGCTATTTCCTTATGCAAGCACTTGGTGCCAGTAACACTAAGTGCTTTTTGAATGAGAACACAAAAGTGCAGGGCACGATTCATGACTACTTCATAACACATGTTTTGTAGTGCAAGGATGTATTACAAAAGAAACTTTGTTTTACTTTTTATTTTTCCTTTGCTTTAAATGTACTGATCTTTGCCATTTTGCCATTTGTGGAAGTCTTCTGTCTTCAAAAATAGGAATTTTAACCCTTGGAAGTATTGTTATAAGCATTTGTAAGTAACAGCTAGCTTTAAATTAAATTTTGGTAAATTTGTATAATGTAGCAGCTTATGTAAATTCCACGCTTTTTGTTAATCTCATAAATGTAGTTCAGCAGTTTGATTCTGACTTTTTAGACCCCCCCCCCCCCCCAAAAAAAAAAAAAAAAAAAAACTATGATGTTTGAGACCAGACAAAAAAAAACTCATGTTCATCCTTCGGAAATAAGTCATATTAAAGAGTAATGAACTCCGTACAAACCACCCCCATACTTAGTTTTGACTAGACAAACCTTTAGTACCGATTGGCTAGACAGAAGGACTGCGCTGGGAAAGATGTGAAGCTGGTAAAGGTGATAAAGGATAATAACGAAAATGTACTTACAAGTGAGGAGAGTGTGTTGAGCAAATGGAAAGAGTACTTTGAGGGGCTGATGAAGAGAATGAGAAATAAAGAAGGTTGGATGATGTAGGGATAGTGAATCAGGAAGTGCAACGGATTAGCAAGGTGGCAGTAAAGACAGCTATAAAGAGGATGAAGAATGGAAAGGCTGTTGGTCCAGATTACCTGGAAGCATGGAGGTGTTTAGGAGAGATAGATGGAAGTGGAGTTTTTAACCAGATTGTGTAATGAAATCTTGGAAAATGAGAGGATGCCTGAGGAGTGGAGAAATGTTTTGGTACTGATTTTTAAGAATAAGGGTGATGTGCAGAGCTGTAGTAACTACAGAGGGATAAAATTGATCAGTCACAGCATGAAGTTATGGGAGACAGTAGTGGATGCTAGGTTAAGAGGGGAGGTGATTAGTGAGCAGCAGTATGGTTACATGCCGGGGAAAGAGCATTACAGATGCAATATTTGCTCAGAGTGTTGTTGGAGAAATACAGAGAAGGTCAGAAGGAGTTGCATTGTGTCTTTGTGGACTTAGAGAAAGTGTATGACCTGGTGCTTAGAGAGGAGTTGTGTTTATTGTATGAGAAAGTCGGGAGTGGCAGAGAAGTGTGTAAGAGTGGTACAAGATATGTATGAGGGTAGTGTGACAGTGGTGAGGTCAGCGATAGGAGTGTTGAATGTGTTTAAGGTGGAGATGGGATTACATCAAGGATAAGCTCTGAGCCCTTTCTTGTGTGCAGTGGTGATGGACAGGTTGGCAGACTAGATCAGACAGGAGTCCCTGTGGACTATGATGTTTGTGGACGACATTGTGATCTGTAGTGAGACTAGGGAACAGATGGAGGAGACCCTGGAGCAGTGGAGATGTGCTCTATAGAGGAGAGGAATAGAGAGATTCAAGACTAAGAGCAGGAATGCATGTGTGTGAATGAGAGGGAGGCTAGAGGAATGATGAGGATGCAAGAGAGCAGAGTTGGTGAAGGTGGATGAGTTTTAATACTTGGGATCAACAGTTCAGAGTAATGGTGAGTGTGGCAGAGATGTGAAGGAGAGAGTACAGGCAGGGTGGAGTGGGTGGAGGAGTATCAGGACTTATTTGTGACAAACTGGTACCAGTAAGAGTGAAAGGGAAGGTATACAAGAGGGTAGTGAGACCAGCTATGTTATATGGGTTGGCGACAGTGGCATTGACAAAAAGGCAGGAGTCAGAGCTGGAGGTGGCAGAGTTAAAGATGTTAAGATTTGCATTGAGTGTGACTAGGATGGACAGGATTAGGAATCGGTATATTAGAGGGTCAGCTGAGGTTGGACGGTTTGAAGACAAAGCCAGAGAGGGTGCGACTGTGTTGGTTTGGACATGTGCTCAGGAGGGGTGTTTGGTATATTGGGAAAAGGATAAGGATGGAGCTGTCAGGTAAGAGGAGGGCCTAAGATGAGGTTTATGGATGTGGTGAGAGGGGACATGCAGGTGGTTGGTGTGACAGAGCAAGATGCAGAGGACAGGAAGAAATGGAAACAGATTATCCGCTGTGGTGACCCTTAATAGGAACAGCCGAAAGATCATCAGTGCAACAACATTTTGTTCAAGAAAAGTCTTATTTTCTGTCTCCAGAAAGTGGAATAGTTATTGAAAAAGGTGTTCTCCTTGCCCATCTTAAATATGGTCTTCTAGCTGTAGCAAGTGCCTTTGAGGAAAACCTGAAATTCCTACAAAGCACCAGTGACTTGTAGATCTTGACCATTGTCCCCAATAGCTTTCCTTACAAATTCTTGAACCTTGGACCCCTTCCCATTCTTTGATAGACTTGAAGAGCACCTAGTTGCAATGCAAGATACCAATCCCTTTCTGTTCATTCTTTACTTACCCCAAGGAACAAATTCTGCGGCACAGATTACAGTTTATCAGATTACCCCCCCCCCCAAAAAAAAGACTTGATTACCCCCCCCCCCAAAAAAAAGACTTGAATTGTGTATTGGTAGTATTTGAGCAATACTTAACCCATGCATGACTTAACACTTTTTAACACAACTAAATATTTTATTATTGTTTCACTGTGTATAGTGACACAGATGCCAGTAAGAAATTTTACTAGAGTATTGCAAATTTCTCTCATGTATAGCTTCAAATGGACTACCTGGAACATGCTTGGATGATTCGTCTGTGTTATGCATGTATTCTATTTTCTTCTTTGTCTTTCCTGGGCTTAACCTGAAACTGGTCCATTTTTAGGCCTGTATTCTACCCTGATTAACAAATGAAAAACAAATACTTTTGTGATGTGGAATATAGTGCCATAGTTTACTGTAAGTATTGTAGTGAAAGAAAAAGAGGGGTTTAATGCTATGGGTAAAATGTGGGCTGTGTGCCATGTTGTGTCTTGGGAGGTGTAGAGCTGTTTGGATTTTGTACTTCGTAAGAAGCTACATGGCTTATCTGGCTGGGTACAGGGAAGCAATACAGAGAGAGCAGGGTTGGTTTAGGTAAAGGAGTTTTAATGTAGGGATAAACAGTTGAGTGAGATGCAAAAAAGATGTCTCAGCAACAGGGCAGATGAAAGGAGTGGGGATATAGGGTTACTGTTTGGCATCAGAGAGGAAGTAGTAGAGTTGACTAGAGTTAAATTTTATAACTGGAAGGTACTGGCAGAAGGCGGCAAGGAAGATGGTGATGTTCATAATTGGGAGGTATGGAAAATCTGCTTCTGAGGTAATGAAGAGCCTCTGAGGAAGAGTGGTGGTGAGGCAAAGCTGTGGGTGATAAGAGAATTAATGTGGGGAAATGAAGGGGGGTGTTCTGGGTGTTTTTAATAGCTGATGGGGAATTCCATCATGAGGGAGAATTTGATAGAGAAGACAATGATATAGATTTTTGATGTGTACATATCAGCCCAAGAGCTTGTGGAGACGTGCGTGAATGGGCGTACCTTTGTTGAGGGTTGTGCGTCAGGGCCGGCAACTCGGCACATAAAAATCTACTACCAATCATTAGCGGACCGGAGTTCTGCTGTGGCGACCCCTAACCGGGAAAAGCCGAAAGACACAACAACATATCAGCCCGAGAGCTGTGCCGCAAAGTTTGTACACTGTTGAAGAACTCGGAAAGGGCAAGTTCACCCTTGTGATAGTTTTATAGCATAATTGGCAGTAAATCAGCAAAGCAGAAGAGTTGTGTTGACTTTGTACAAAGTTGGAAGTTCAGCCGTTTACTGATGTAAACAAGGCTAAGAATTTGAGAATATAGGTAATGACTCACTTGTGTGTTTGAGATGTGGATGTCAGGAAATTCACCACAAGAGTAAAACTTGACAGGTGAATCTTGGCACCCATGTGGAGGGCACACAATTTTAAGGTTGTGATCAAATCGATTGTAATTATTTGTAGCACATGGAGCTTTATCTGCTGCATGTACTACTAGTTAGAGGAGAAAAAAATCGTTTTCCACCAGCTTTCAAAGCAGTAAAACATTTGGTGAGTGCTGTCAGAGAGAGGTAGTGTAACGTAGTCCGTTATGTTTACTCTGAACTATCTAGATTTTTGTAGGACATCCAGATTACTCTTTCATATTTTTGGCCTGTTCTTCATGAAATCTGTTTTTTTGGGCAAACAACTGAGGGTTGAAATCCCTAAATAATGACATCCATTTGAGTTCCTGAGTTTGTATCCTTCAGGAAATGGATGTTAATGCGTCCTGTTACTGTAGCAGCTAAGTTTGACTGAGAACTTGGGGGCACGTTACTGGTACTGGTAACCTTTTATTTCTGCCGCTGTTTGCTGGTCAGTACAGACAAATTTTACTGCCAACCGCTAGACCTGACTTTAACATAAGCAAGGAGAGCTTTAACATTTAAGGTTGGATTACATGCCACTCTAGCGCTTTACTGTCCGATAGTCAGGAAAAGACAAACCGGTTATCGGTGAGTAGCATGCATTAAAATGTAGTTCATTCAAGTGGTGAGGGATTGAGGTGTAGCAAGAATTCAAGTTCATAGGGGATGGGAGGATTATGGAACTATTTTTAACCAAGTATACACTTTGAAAAGGTGACTGGAAGAACAAGGTTAAGTAGAGGGTATGTGTGTGTGCATAATTTAGTATAGCTGTATGAGGAAGGCTGTGGCTTTTTTTTTTTTTTTTTTTAATTGGTTTGAGGGGGTAACATTGAGTTGAAGTGTGTGTGAATTTTTTTCCCGTGTTTACAGAAGCATAACAGTTTAATTACTTTGAGATGTATACATATGTACAGTGAGGGACTTGGTTTTTATCTAAGGTATTCCAACATTCAAGTGAAAGGGAGTAAAAAATCTGCTTCTAAAATGGCTGTGTCTGCTGTGCACGTCAGCTTTCTGGCTCATCATATTAAAATAGAAAAGCTGTCCTGTGCGTTTTTTGCAGGCTCTCCTACCATCTCTTGTGTTGTCATAGACTTGTAATGTACAATGGAAAATACTGAAGTTTGTTTCATAGTGGAATATACTTTGCATCATTTTTTCTCGTTCTCAGTTTTTTAATTTGCATTTCTGGGTGGTAGCATCCTGTAAAATATTCTTGCCTTCCTCACATTAAGCTTCCAGTGTTAAATGTGGTACCTGCATCCTGTCAGGCCAATTGTCCCCATCCCAGTACAAATATCACCTCACAGCTTTGTTGCATTCATTTTAATGATGATCAAGGCTAATGACCTGTAGGAAATGTCACAAGTGTACATTTGGAAATGTCACAAGTGTACATTTTTGACAGTAACAAAATTTGAAGTACAGGGCACAAGCACGCAGGTTATACACTAATGACAAAACACAGTGAAAACATACAGATAGTTTATGGGTTCAAGAAAAGTAGAAATATGTACTTTAAAACTTTAGTATACTGCAAACAGTTATATTTATATATTAGAAGCTTCCAATGAAGAGGTGGGGAGTAGAGGAGTTTTTGCACGATCATCTGGGGTGCAACTCTGTAGAACTGATTGTTCTAAGCTATTGCTTCATATTCCCTCCTAACTGTAGTAATGCCACTGGTCTGAAGCACATAAATAACCAAGGTATTGTTGATTTGTCAATTAAAGTGCTGCAAGTAGAGCCTTTTTAAGCATGCTAGCACTAGTGAGACACTGACACAGCTTTCCCCACAGTCCCGAATTCAGTGGTCCTTACAAACATGGGTGTCCAGTTCGCTGGAAGGCCTTATCGGGGTGCCATTCCCAAAACGATAAGTGATCACAGCTAATCTCCTTATAGCAATCCGTTGTAAGGCGTGAACTCTTCTAATTTTGCAGTGCAGCAAGAAAATGTATTGGCACAAGGAACAGATTTAGTCAGACGTAGCTCATTTATGCTGCAAATTACCAAAAGATTGCCCATGTCTCAGGTTCACAGTCCTGCTTATAAAGTGCAGGTGTGGCTGTTGTATTTTCTGTAATATCAATCTGCCATTTTACAAACATTATAGCTAACTGATGAGAAATCTAT
>NC_056743.1:627451232-627461232 GCF_019279795.1 Protopterus annectens | reverse complement strand
GCAATTATAACCATGTGGGTTCTGTCCTTGAGCCAGTTTGCAATCCATCTAGTGCCATAGGGGTTTATATTTAAGCTGGTGAGCTTATCTATAATGCCCGAGTGGGGTATTGTATTGAAAGCTTTTGCGAGGTCCAGGTAGGCTGTGTGGACCACCTTCCCTCACAATGGCCTTGGTGACTGTTTCAAAGAAATCAACCAGGTTTAAGAGGCAGGATCTGCCCTTAACAAAGCCGAACTGGGTAGGATCCAGTGTCTGTAGGTTCCCAATATCTTTATTTATGAGGTACATGATGATCCTTTCCATAGCTTTGCAGACAAAGCTAGTCAGGCTTATGGGGCTATAGTTTCCAGGATCCGTTGAGGCACCACCTTTATGGAGAGGGACCACTGTTGCTGTACGCCACTCTTTGGGCACATATCCTGTAGTAAGGCTGAGATTGAACAGTAGTTTTATGTTTGGGTTTAGCTCTTCTTGGAGTTCATGTAGGACGCAGCCCGAGACACCATCTGGTCCCATTGATGCTGTGTTTTTCGCTTTGGCGAGGGCGGCTCTTACCTGAGCATCTGAGATGTCAGGGGGGCAGCACTCTGCTGGGATAGATATTTGCCCTTTTGGTGGGGAGGGGGGGAGAAGTTTGCTTTGAACCTGTCAGCTAGGATGTTGGCAATGTCTGTGGGTTCAGTGTATTTTTTGTCATTTTGGACTAATTCTGAGCATATCTGGGAATTACCACACAGGTTCCTAACATAACTAAAGAAAGCCTTGTGATTATCCTTAGTGTCCTGTGCAATTTTTCTCTCGAAGCTGGCCTTTGTTGACCCTTGAAATTTCTCCCTCGAAACCAGGCATGTTGAGGCTTTATTTCTTTTCAAACTGATCAAGAGTGTAGGGAAATATGGAAATCCCTATAGTTTGAATTACAAGAGGTTTTAGTATCCTGTACATATTTCCCTACAAAGAACTACAATAATGTGCCAGTACAGTGGTGTAATCTGCACTCTCCCTACCTCATCATACCATGTCGTCTAAGTTAGTGTTTGTCTGTAAGCATTTTACAAAAATTTAACTCATTGCAGTCCGAGAAACGTTGTACTTTTCTTTTTACTGGTTCCTGTGCTCTGTGAGGTGAGCAGTGGAATCTGTGCATAGTAGACTTGACACGCACACTTTCCCCTGCACACCTTTATGACAGTGCTAATTGGCAGTATATGAAGAAGTGCAGTGTACCGGTACATGGTGGCCTATGGGTTTCTGTGCCAGCTAGTGAGATGTGAGAAAGTGTACTCTGTGCATGAACATAACTTTCACATCTGAATAAACAGTGAGTGCTATTTGTACAGTGGCACACTTGTATTCTTACCTTGCTGTGTTCACGGCAGTGTTAACTAAATGCTGAGAAACTTTCATTGCATTAGAGCCTTGGTACCAAATGGCTTTTCAGCAAATTGAAGACAAAGTCAAATCTTCCTTTGGATGAAAGGAAAAGATTGAAAACCCACCTCATTCTCATTAAAGAACATAGAGTGCTGAGTTGTATTTTGCTTTTTCATTTTTATTTATAGTGGGTGTTTCACAAAAGAAATGGTATAATTGGTAAGTAAGTAATGAAAGCTGCTAAACTGGCCCTTGTCTGTCAAAAACAGAGAAGGCAATAGTGAGGAAATGCCCCAGCCTGATAGTCTTGCTTGCTCATTCTTGCCTAGCACAGCTCCTTCAGGAGGCCCCTCTGGCTCATTATGAGGTTGGTGTTAATTACATAATTGTGTTTGGCGTAGGGGAAGTGATTAGCAGCAATACAGTGTATAAATCAGTTTCACCTGGGAGTTTAATTTTGCGTGGTGTAAACAGCTCTAGTCCATGCCATAAATCAGTGCATTAACAGCCTTCAGCTGGGCCCTTGCACTCCATCTGCATATGAATGGCACTGTTTAAAGAGACAAAGCCAAATCCCCCTCTCCCTGCCTTTTTGGTATAATGGGTACCTGATTAAGAGGACTACATTAGAAAATGCAAATGTTAAAAGGTGGAAGTGACTGCTTTCACAATGCAAAAAGGAAATAATTTGCTGGAATATTTGTTTTTCATAAAATACAAGACTTTGCATATAATGGTAGCAAAGCAAATTACCGTGAAGAACATGTATTTAAAGGGCATCCGCTATACTCAACTTTGACATTAAAAAAAAATGTCCTTTTCCTGCAAAGTGGGCTGAATATTGAACTGAATTGTAGATAATGGTAAAGCCTGCATTATTTTATTTTTTTTTATATAGTCTTCTTTTTCATTCCATTCTCCACCAGCACCCCTACACATACATATATTAGATTACAGAAAAGTGTAGTTTGGGTTTTGCAAGTATGCTTGTATTGTAGTGCTGTTTTTCAGTTGTTTCAGCTCATCCTGTGGCAGTGAATCTGAATATGATTTCTTGTAGCTTACCTCCCCCTCCAAATTCCTCACATCAGGATACACTCTTCCTACCCACGAAGACAGCTAGCTTTACTGTAGAATTTAGTTCTACGGTGTTTTACCATCAGATTCTTATTGTTCACATGATTTAGTGCCGTAACTTTTAATTATGTGTGTGTCTTTATTAAGTTGTATTGACAAAATACAGATCTGAAGTTGTCTTGATTTGCTCTTCAACCTGCAAAGTTGGGTACTCTGATCCAGGACTGATCCGACTCGGCCTCATTTTCCAGCATGTGATCTGAGCTCCAAGCACCTCCCCTACCCATAATGCCCCTGTTTCCCTCCTCCTTTCAGATCTTATTTACCGAGTTAGCGTTCGCATCGCGGCCCGGGCTTTAATTGACTCTCTGGGTAAGTTTGTGACTTATTTTTGGCTATTTATCTTCCCACTTTCTATCGCCCCCTTTCACTTTTAAGTCTTTGACTTAGCACTTGGGCGTCCGTTATCTGTTTATATAAAACTTTCCTGCTTTCCTTTCCCTTCTTTTCCTGCTGTGTGTCTGCCTATGTGTGTGTCTCCAGCCACATGGCAGAGACACCCAAACCAGGTTTCAGAAAGTACACAGTGTGTGGCAATGAGATTTCTCCAGCAGATGGCCACATTATGTGTGGTTTGTTTAAGGGTTGCGTCACCTCGATTCCTCCTGTTTCATCTGCGCAGGGTTAAATCCCCATGCGGAGATTGACTGGAGGAATAAACTCATTCTTAATGGCCTCCTCCCTCCATCTCCGGCGGAGGCTCCAGCTGCTTCAGCGGTATCGGCCACCTCTTCTGCTTCCTCGGCCTCTGGGACTCCACCTCCTGATAAGAGGACCGGGGTTGGAGAGAAGCGTAAGCACAAGGATCGAGACAGACTAAGAAAGCGTTCTCCTGACCACTCTGCCTCAGCAGAGCCCTTGGTGAAATCCCTCCCGGCTGCTGGCTCGGGTTCCCCCAGCTCCATTCACCTTGTTTTTCCTCGGAGCTGGAGGTGTGTCTGGTCTGCTTCCCTTCACAGTTTCTCTAGGCCAGTGTTGGCTTCTTCCAGGTCCACCCTCAGCCTCTCAGAAACCGAGGTGGACAGGATGATGTGGAGATTTATTTGCACACAGATTCAAATGGGAGTATTGCCTGCCCCCTCTCCCTCTGGGGTTGGGGGCATGCAGCCTGCCTTTGTCCTGATCACTCCTTCTCTGATCCAGCCCCTGGTTTGAGTATTTAGGTTAGAGGCCCCTCTCTACATTGAGGGATCAATGCCGATGAGTACCCAGTACCTTTATGCCGGCCATTACCTGAGCAGCTTGGCTCAGACTACTTTGGAGCCGACCAGCTCTCGGAGCAGTGCCCTTGGTGCTGGATCTGACATGGTGGTATTGTCTCTGAGTTTTTCTGAGCCAAGTAGCCCACTCGGAGTCTTAGCGCCTGGAGGTTTGGCTCCCCGTTGGGTCAGAGGATGACTGACCCGATCACGGTTCTCTTGGGGTATGTTCTCTTGCTTTTGACGTGGTGGAGAGGGTCCTCTCGGTTCCATCGAGACACTTGATGTGTTCATTCTCTTGAGTTCATCCTGGCTCCCTCTGTATCGGGCCGAATTCTGCCATCCTGGCCCCAGGAACAGATTGGTTTTGAGTCTTCCCCAAAGACCCCCCCCCCCGGAGGAGGTGCCTCAAAAACATACATGCAAAAGGAGGCACTTTGACTCCCCGCCGGACTCCCTGGATTACACAGATTTGGAGGAAGGGGAGGGTTACCCCCAGTCACCCCAGAAGAGGTCTCCTTTGGAGACATCATAGAGATCCTCCATCAGCGAGGGAGGTGGGCTGCCCAGAAACTCAGCCCGGACGAGTCTGTGTTCCTGGAAGCATTTGGCACAGGACCCTCTACATCCTGGGTGTACTCTCCCGTGAATCCCCTGGTGGAGCTGATTACATCTCTGGCATGGAAGGAGCCTGGCACAGTGGAGCCCATCCCAAAACACCCTGATAAAATACTTGGTGCCCCCTTGGACAAACTTTATTGGACCAAGGGATCTCCCATTGATGCCATGGTGGTGTCAGTGGCCACCAAGGAGGAGCTTTTGCCGGCGAGCTTCACAGTCCATCCACCGGACTGAGACTCCAGGACAATGGGAAGCGGGTGCACGCTTCAACGTTCTCGGTGTGTGTGCTGAACTACATGGCACACATAATTAGACTTCAGCGAGACCTAGTCGGAGATCGTAGAGTCTACACCAGGGTCCATGCTGGTAGAGGATAAAAAAGTTTTTCCTCCCGGATGGCCACCCTCACTTCAATTGCCAACAATTCTTTGTGGCTTCTCTCTAATGCTACCGAGGGTGCCGCTAGAGCTGCACAGACAGGCGTTGCCATCCGGCGTCACGCCTGGCTCCGACTCTGTGCCTTCTTGGAGCCCTTCAAGGCATTCTTTACAAACTCCCTGTATGACAGTTCCACTCTTTGGAAAGTCCGGTACGTGACACTCTAGTCCAGAGTGAGAGAGCCTGGAAGACTCTGTAAGCCATCGGAGTTCGCTTCTTGACCTCTCAATGAACCTTTTCCAGGAATCAGCGAGGGGCAAAGAAGATGAGGTCCCAGAATGCTCAGGACTTGCCTACACCCAGAGGCAGAGGGGCATTTGACAGGTAACCGCCCCTGAGGCAGAGGGGGTCCGAGGAATCGGGGGTCTCTATTCTTTTTCAGACAGACCTGTGCAGCAGCACTGAAGGGCTGCCCAGCTGCTCATCTCTGGGGGCAGTCGAAGGCAGACTTTTGCTACACCCAACGCCCTGGGAGTCCATCACAGACTATCGTGTTGCAGGTCGTATCCAGAGGACATTCAGTCACCTTCATTCAACCACTTCCCCCTCCTAGACACCTTCTGGACATTTCACCTGCGCCAAGGGAGGAAGCAGCACTGGAAATTGCCAAGCTGGTAGAAAAGTGAACTATCCAGCCCCCCCCCCCCCACCCCAGGCCAGTCTGTGTTTGGCATCTATTCCAGATTATTTTTAGCGCCAAAGAAGACTGGGGACTTGACCCATTCTGGGTCTTTATAACTTAAATCTGTTGGTTGCCAAGATAAAATTCAGGATGGTCACTCTCCAATCTGTCCTGCCTTCCTGCAGGAGAACTGGATGTTCTCTGTCGACCTTCAGGATGTGTACTACCACATCAAAGAGGACAGACGCTCTAGGAGGTTCCTCCGCTTCCGGCTGGGGAACCGTCATTAACTGTTCAGAGCACTAACCTTTGGTCTCACAACAGCCGCCAGGGTGTTCACTAAAGTGATGGCAGTGGTAGTGGCTCAGCTGCGGCCGCAGGATTCCAGGTCTTCCCCTACCTGGAAGATTGGCTCCTTTCTGCCCCCTCCAGGCATCGAATTTGCCAAGCCAGGGATTCTCTTCTCCCAAACAGCCCACCAGTTGGGCATAACCATAAATCTCAGCAAGTACCTATGGACTCCGGGTCAAGTTTTGGACTTTATTGGAGCTCTGGTGGACACCATTCAGACCAAGGTTTTTGTAACCTCAGACAGACTTCAGTCCTTCAAACAACATGTATTGTGTATCCTTCAAGCTCATTCACCGACAGCAAAATTGGTCTTATGGGTATTTGAGTCCATGGCGGCCACTATCTCGTGCCCATGGCCCTGTTGCACATGGTACTGTAATGGACCCTTGTGTTTCAGTGGTCCCTGCTAGACCTATCACTGTCCCACCGTATTCGTATATCTCTGACATGTAGGGATTGTCTTCTGTGGTGGATTCGATCACCGGAGCTTCTCGAGGTCGTCCCTTTATTCTTCCTGCCCTTTTGACCACAGTGACCATGGACGCCTCCCTACTCTGATGGGGGGGGCATTGCTTGGACAGTCCTAGGCATGTGATCTTCCCTGAAGATGGGGGGGGGGTCCTAGCATTGCAAGCTCTCTGTGGCCATCTTCCTCTAGGGAGGATTGCCAGCCTGACAGTATGTCTGTAGTCTGGTACATCAACAAGCAGGGGGAGTCAGGTCTTATCCCATGTGTCGCGAAGCCATGAGTGTGTGGGAGTGGGCGATCTTCACCTGCCGTTAGTTCTGGTGGCATTACATATATTCCGGGGAAGGTCCAACATTCCAGTGGACAGGCTCAGCAGGTCTATCCTGACGCCTTAAGAGTGATTTCTGAATCCTTCGTCAGCGAAACCGATCTTTCTAAAGTGGGGTCAGCCTTGCTGGGATTTCTTCACCTCTCCTTTCAACATGAAGTGCAGTGAGTTTTTCGCTCTGAACCCCCCACAGAGGGTAGCTCTCAGAGATGCTTTGGTTCATGCTTGGCCCTCCGGTCTAATGTATGCTTGTTCTCCTCTTCCTCTGATAACAAAATTCCTTCAGAAGGCTTGCAGACTGGGGAGCTCAGTCATCCTCATTTGCCCCATTCTGGTCTTGCCAAGTCTGGTTCCCTTCTCTGTGGTCCCACGTAGTGTGTCCTCCCCTGGACATTAGATCCGGATCCAGATCTCCCCTCTCATTCCTCAGGGATTCCTCACCCAGATCTGGTCAGTCTGAAGCTCACCACTTGGCTGCTCCAGTTCCCATGCTAGTTGGGACTCTTGTGTTATTTTCACTGGTTAAAAAGATGTTAGTTGCAGCTCATAAATCTTCTACCAGGAAAGTTTATTCTCTGTATTATTCTGGCATATTCAGCTAAAGGTTTATCCCCGCCAGATCACATTAAGGTGCATTTTAGTAGATCTATGGCTACTTCAGCTGCCTTCTGGTCCAAAGTTTAATTGGATGACATTTGCTCTGCAGCTATTTAGGCATCTTCACATGCTTTCATTTCTCACTACGAGTTAGACATTCTGTTCGGGAACAGGGCATTCTTTGGCTCAGCTGTGCTCAGGAATATCCTTCCATGAGGGGGCCTTCCAGGCGTTTGGTAGCTGGGGATTGTCCCGCAGGTTGAAGAGCAAATGAAGACAACAACTTCAGATAAACAACGTATGTACTCACCATAGCATTTCATCTGAGTTCTTCATTTGTCTTCAGCCGTTCTTCCCTCCTCCTTCCCTCTGCCTTACGTGGGGCTGTATGGTGGTCTGGCCAGAAGAGATGTTGGCATACCTTTGTTCCCCCTCTTAATGCTTCTTGGAACCTATTGTTATGGGGTAAGGTCTTGGGTCAGGTTGGGATGCTATGGATATCAGCATACTCTATCTGAAGGGAGGAGGGAGACGGGGGCATTATGGGTAGGGGAGGAGCTCAGATCAGATGCTGGAAAATGCATCAGAGTCTGATCTGTCCCAGATCAGAGTACCCATCTGGCAGGTTGAAGATAAATGAAGAGCAACAACTCTGATGGAATGTTATGGTGAGTATATAACTTTTTCTTGCTTTTATATTTTCAGTAGAAAACTAATAAGTTTTTAATTGAGCCCTACTTCACCTCCCCAAGTATACCTGTACCTATGTTTCCTGTGTAGAGGCACCAAAATATTTTTACAGAAAAAAGTGCGTCTAAGTGGAGTGAAAGGCAGTTGTAAGTACTTACACTTTAGATGGTAATGTTTATTTTCTTTTGTCCAATAGTTTTCTGTATGACCCCTGGACCTATAGTAATGTGATGAAAGGATGCAATAACTTTTTACTTCTGGGTTAAAATGTTACTCTTGAGAAAATATGGTGCTTTGCATCGATTTGACCTCTGCCTTTTTCTGTATGTAACAAAATAAGCATTACCTATGCCATTTGCTAGACCAGATGTATTTTTGCAAAAGTAGCATGTTGCTATGAGTATCAAAGAAATTTGTAATAAAAAGGCTATTTGATGATTATAATGGTGTGCTTTGGTGGGTAGACAAATAAATAAATAAATTAAATATATATATATATATATATATATATATACATATATATATATATATATATATATATATATATATATATATAGAGAGAGAGATAGAGATATAGATAGATATATAGATATAGAGATAGAGATATATATGTGTGTATGTGTGTGTGTATATATATATATATATATATATATATGAGAGAGAGAGATAGATATAGCTGTATAGAGATAGGGATAGATAGATATATATAGATAGTTGTATGTATATGTGTGTGTATGTATATGTGTGTGTGTGTGTATATATATATATATATATATATATATATATATATATATATATATATATATATATATATATATATATACACACACACATATATATAGATCATCATGGACCTCATGAATAGAGATATTGGGGACCTACAGACACTGGATCCTACTCAGTTCGGCTTTGTTAGGGGCAGATCCTGCTTCTTGAACCTGGTTGATTTCTTTGAAACGGTCACCAAGGCCATTGACGAGGGGAAGGTGGTCTACACTGCCTATCTGGACCTCACAAAAGCCTTCGATACAATACCCCACTGGGGCATTATAGATAAGCTCACCAGCTTAAATATAAACCCCTATGTCACTAGATGGATTGCAAACTGGCTCAAGGACAGAACCCACATGGTTAAAATTGCTGGAGCCATGTTAGACTCCAAACCAGTTACAAGTGGTGTCCCACAAGGCTCAGTCCTGGGACCTCTCATTCGGTATATATTTCTCGGAGGTACAGGCCAACACGGAAGGACTGTGGCTGACCAAGTTCGCAGATGACTGCAAACTGGGCACCATAGTCGACTCCCCAGCCGACACAAGCATCCTCCAAAAGGGCCTCATAGAAACAGACAACTGGTGCCAGAGCCATGACCTCAAGCTAAATGCCAAAAAGTGTATAGTCATCCCCTTGGGAAAAACAAAGTGCCCACAAATTACCACATAGGTGGTAATCCATTAAGTACAGAAGAAGTAATTAGGGACCTGGGGACCCAAGTTGATAGCAATCTCTCATTTGACAACCACGTGGCCAAAGTGGTTAGAAAAACATTTTATATAGCCCACCTAATCATGAAGGGATTCACATCTAGATCAGGGGAGGTCATCGTGCCTCTTTACTCATCCCTCATCAGGCCCATAATTGAATACAATGCCCCTTTTGGGATGTACCTTACCAGACACCTGCAGCAACTGGAAAGACCCCAAAAGTACCTCACCAAGAGGATCAAAGGGCTCAAACAGATGCCATATGCTGCCCGGTTAAAGAAACTCCAGCTCTACTCAGTGGCATACTGCCTGTTCAGAGGCAATCTGTGCATGACGTATAAAGCCATGTCCAACCCGGAATTAATGGACATGCTGCACCTCAGAAAATCCAAATCCCATCGAGCTACGTGCTCGAGAGACTTGAACCTCAGCACTGAAATAAATAGGACATGCTGGAGGGACAGATTCATAACCCAGAGGCTCCCTTCACTCTGGAATAAAATCCCAGTCCAGGTTAGGCAGAGTCCCTCATTGACTCTCTTCAAGAGGAATCTTGAGTGGATGGGAGATCGTAGGTTTACCCCTGGTATCACTTGTGTGTCACTGTTAGACAGAGGCACAGTATACTAACCTCGAAAAAGGGCATAGCAAAATAAATTTAAAATGGGTGGCGAAAGCCAAACGCAT
>NC_056743.1:627391232-627448732 GCF_019279795.1 Protopterus annectens | reverse complement strand
AGAGCTTTTGAAAAAACGTAAGGATAAAGACAAGAGACCACACCGGTCCAAACCTACCGATGACGCTTCCATTAAGCTAGTCGTCAGTTCTCCGGTCCTCAGTGAGGTGCTTTCGCAGCCCCTGATGCCCGCTTCTTTGGCTTCGCAGGCTGCTACAGAGACCCTTTCAGAGTCCGGTATGCCGCTAAACTCTTTATCGACTAAGGATCCTGCGGGTGTCTCTATCTTGGGTGGGTCTGGAGCCACTGAGCTGGCACCGGCTTCTGAGGAACTACTTCGCACTACCGTTTCTCGACACAGACGACTTTCACGTCTGCCGATCTTTCGAAAACTACTGAGTTTCTAAGGCCCAGGTTATGAACCACACCAAAGAAACTGACAACCAAATCTCAGGCAGCTGCTTCCTTGCCTCAGTCTCAAATGCTTAAAATGGTGGAAGACCTTATAATGCTGATAGGGAGAAGCCAGGCTACCCCTTCCAAAAGAGATTTGTCCCCAGTGGTTGTATCTGAACAGGAGTCCGAAGACTGTGATGCGTCTGAATATGAAGACATGCAACCCCTCTCTGCTTATGAGGGTTCTGATGCAGAGGAATCCATTTCTTCAGCCACTCCACCCGAGGACTTTTCCTTTGGGGAAACTCTACATACTTTAAGGGAGCATTTCCAATGGGAACGTCAGGACTACCTTCAGTCTAAAGAGACTCGGGGAATTCTTAGATCTTACACAGCACAGACCTCTGGACATTCCTTCTGTCTTGGATGTTGTGGATGATGTTTTTATGGAATCCAGTTTGCCTCCTGACACCTTCCCTCCTTCTCCCAGGAAACCTGACTGGTACTATATCCCTGACTCTCACAAATTTCTTATCAAAATCCTACTGCTGACCCTGAGGTCATTTCTCAAGGGCCTAAAGGAATTAAAGCAAATTCTGCTAAGAACCTCACCCCCTCAGATAGGGATTCCCAAGCATTAGACAGATGGCGTAAAAAAAGTGTACACCTCTGTTACTTTTGCTATTGGAGCACTAAATTGTCAGTTCCATATGCTAAAATTTCAGCAACATACCATGGATCTCTTCAAACAAAAAATATCCTCTTTTCCTGCTTGTGCAGAAAATAGTTACAAGCGTTAATGCATTCTGAAAGTCAAGTAACTAAGCACACCTTACAATATGGTTTTGACACCCTGGAAGCATCTTGCAGGGAAGCAGTCACTGGTTCTGTCCTTGGAAGGCATGCTTGGCTTAACAGCCCTTGAGAGAGCATGCCAAATCCAAATTATTGGACGCACCCTTGCACAAAGACAGCTTATTTGGCACCAAGGCAGAGGAGGTCCTAAAAAAAAAACTCTGCCACCTGCTTCTGTCCCTAGGAGGAAAACTCCTTCCATGCAAGCACATGGGCCACCATTACCAACGACCGCTGGGTCCTCAACTTAGTGTCCCAGGGATACAAATTATTTCCACACACTACCAACCCCAAAAGGGTTCCCAGATCTTCCCCCAAACCATTGGGCAGAGGCCAAAAAGCAAGTCCTTTCCTTGCTCTGAGGCTAATAGAGCATGCTCCTGCAGAGCAGATAGGCCAAGGTTTCTACTCCAGACCCAGAAAAGAGGGCACCTGGTGCCCCATCTGAGATCTATCCATTCTAAACACCTTTCTGGTGATACCAAAATTCAAAATGCTCACCCTCCAGCAGCTACTACCTATGCTCTCCAAGGATACTTGGTTAGCTACCCTAGACCTAAGAGGCCTACCTATACATCACAGTCAGGGAATCGTGCAGGAAATATCTGTTTCAAGGCAGGATCACTGCACTTTCAGTTCTCTTTGCTTCCCTTTGGCTTATCCACTGCTCACAGAGCTTTTGCAAAATGTCTGCCTCCTGCCATTGCTTTTTGCAGGCAAAGAAATATTCAAATTTACCCATACTTGGACGACTGCCTCAGGCAGACAGTCGGGAAAAGCTGCTCAAGCACCTGGCCTTTGTAAAGGACATTCTGATCTCCCTGGGGTATACTATCAATAAATCCAAACTAGTACTCACCCAAAATATTATATTCCTGGGAGCAAGCTTGCCATCCCAGATGGCATTCCTTACTCCAGAAAAACAAACCTCCCCGACTGCCTATTTCTCTCAACTAGCAACCAGACCCCAGTTATCTGAAAGGAAACTCCTCCAAGCTCTGGGGTTCATGGTTTCTTGCATTCTGTTCATTCCATATGCCCGACTGCATATGAGGAAACTACAGTGTTACCTAAAAGCCTTTGATGTCAACACACTCAAGACCTAGAAACTCTAGACTACTCTTCTCTCAACCCCATGCCACCCTGACCCTCACCACAGACTCGTCTGACTATGCCTGGGGTGCATACAGGGCCAGTGAAGCCCACATCAAATACACCTGCACATCAACCAAAAAGGGATGTTAGCTGTCCATCATGCACTGACTACTTTCAGACCCTTAATCTCCCCGGGGGCTCTACTGATCAAAACAGACAACACCACTGTGATGTGGTATATCAACAAGCTGGGAGGGACTCACTCGTGTACCCTCTGTGCATGCTCACTATGACCCTTTGGCACACGGCCTCAACCATGCAACTACACCTGTTAGCACAATTCCTGCCAGGCTCTCTCATCTCTCTGGAAGACAACTTAACTCAAGCAGAAATCTTCTGGACTCGCACGAGTGGCAGTTAGACCAAATAACCTTTACCCTTGTAACTCTCTACTTCCCACTCCAACCATAAGTGCAGCAAATTCTGCACCAGGGAACCTCACTGCAAGGCCTGGAAAGTGGATGCTCTATCCTTCCAGTGGGTCAACCTCTCTGTCTATGCATTTCCCCCTCTACTGCTCATTACAAGCGTACTGCTCAAAATAAGGGAGGAAAAACCGAAGACAATGCTGATTGCTCCAGACTGACCACGACCAGCACTGGTACCCCCACTGCTCCACAGCCTGTCACCTCTGCCACTATGGCATCTCTCTCAGATCCCAACACTCCTGACCCAGAGGGATGGAAAATTCATGCACATCCCCAATTGCAGACCCTCAATCTGGCAGCCTGGCTTATTCCCTGACCATCGCACAAGCTGCCAATCTCAGTAAACAAGTTCTAGATGTTGTATGTGAGGCCAGACGCCCCAGCGCTAGAAAGTCTTATGCTGACAAGTGGAAATGGTTTTGCACCTGGATCCAGGCTAAGGGAGTCGGGATGGCACAGCCCTCCCTACCTTTCATCCTGGATTACCTTGCTGACATACTACACAGGGGTCTGTCCTTTTCTTTAATTAAAATTCATGCCTCTGCTATCTCTGCTCATTTCAGCACAGAGCCACCTCTTTTCTCACACCCTCTCATCAAACAGTTCCTAAGAGGGGCTAACAAATTGAGACCACCCAGAAGAGCACCTACACCAGCTTGGGACCTAAATTTTGTGTTGGAAAACTCACCCTGCCCCCCCCCCCCTTTGAACAAGCAGCTTCAGCAGAGTTAAAATTTCTCTCTTGGAAGATGGCCTTGCTTATGGCCATCACTTCAGCAAGAAGAGTATCAGAGCTACAAGCACTAATGGCTGTGGAGCCCCTCATCATTTTCCATGCTGACAGGGTCTCCCTCAGGACTAACCCATACTTCATGCCAAAAGTGGTGTCCAGTGTGGCTCTCAACTCATCCATTAATTTTGCCCACCTTTTTCCCTAACCCACAAAGCAAGGGGGAAAGGATTCTGCACACTCTTGATGTGCACAGACAGCTCAGATTCTATCTAGACAGGACTAAATCATTTAGAAAGACTGATCAGTTGTTGGTCAGCTTTGCTGCAGGAGCAGAGGACAAGGCCATATCCAAACAAACCATTTCCAAATGGATAGCACACTGCATCCATTTCTGCTACAAGCAACACAGGAAACTTCCCCTCAAGGGGGTCAGGACACATTCTACCAGAGCAACCTCCACCTCTGCAGCTTTCCTCAGAGGGGTCCCCACCAGGGACATCCTGGAGGCTGCAACATGGACATCTGTTCATACCTTCACCAAGCATTACCACCTGCCTATCTTCTCCAAATCTGGGCAGGCTTTGCCACCGCAGTCTTGCAAGGCATCCTAGCCAGCCCCCAGTCTTCTTGACTGCCTCCACCCTTTTCTTCAGCTTTGGGAATCAATCCAAATGTGATGACTGTAACAGTGAAACAAGAAGAATATAGTACAGTTGTGTACACTTACCATAAATGTAGATGTTCAAGTATATTCACTGTTGCAGTCCTGGTTTCCCTCCTACAAGGAACTTTTGATATTTAGTTTCTACTGGTGGTTTTCTTCCACCATAACCTAGCTCCCTCTTGGGGGCTCCTGACCAGGGCAAGAAACTGATGTAATGGCGTCGGCTGCCAACACTGACGACCTGACTTCAGTCCTGGAGCATCTGCAACAGACACAGAAATACTAAACCTCTGGTATTCGGGCTGATTGTGGGCTACTGTGGCAGGGATAACCCAAATGTGATGACTGCAACAGTGAATACACTCACATCTACATTTATGGTAAGTGTACACAACTGTACTGTTGGTCACCTCGAGTTTTTTTTTTAGAGTAATTTGGGCTTCATCTGTAACCTAGTTTAATTTTCTCTCTAATTCTTTGCTTTTAGCTTTCTCTTCTGTTTTCTATTTATATATGATATGTAATCTGATGTTAATCTTCATCCCATTCATCACTGATGGGCAATCGGTTCTGTCCTCCAAACAGAGTCAGCCTTTATAACAAGCTTGTGCCAGCTAAAAACTCTCGAGCTAAGATTTTACCCACAATCCCCCGGTTACCTCAAATCTCGTTTGCCGCGTAGCCGTAAAGCCGCGTTCAAGCTAGCTCTCAGCTAAGTCTTTGATATTTTTGATTTATGTGCTTATTGAAAAGTCTTGATAGCTAGATAAGAGTAAAATAAAGGATAAATTTATCGCTAAGTTTTCTACCTTCTCCAACTTTTTCCTGTCAAACTACCCGTTAGTAATCTCTGTACCATCACTGGTACAATCCCTTCTCTACCCGCTGTGGTAATCGTTTAGTACTATTTGTATTTTCCTTATGTTTTTTTCTGCCTAGCTGTGTGTGTAATAATGTTATTTTTTGTTGTTGCCTTGTTTTTCTTTGTACTGCTTTGATTGTATTAGATTTGACATGTTTGAAATAAAGGGCACTTCAGGCTTCAAACAATGCCTGAAGTGTGGGAGAAAAATCACGAATAGTGACACTCATGATGCCTGTGTGTATCGTTTGGGAATGCCTCATCTCTCTGACCTAACCACATTGCTCTATTTGTCGGGGATTTAATTCCCGTACCTTGAATGAATGAAAGAATAATTTGATTCTAAAGGGCCTTCTTAAATCGCCCTTTTCAGATGCTTTCTCTGCGTCAGAGGGTTCGCCCCCTCCTAGGAAAGAGAAAAAGAGGCAACATTCCGTTCCCTCCTCACCCTCTGTTGAGAAGGAGAGACCAACTGAACCCAAACTTGCAAAACTTTCCGTACCGGACCAGAAGCCAGCTTCTATGGCACCAGTTTTGGTACAGTCTACTGCAATTGCTTCAGCACCTCCCTCAGCACCAACGTCTGTGCACCGGCTATGACCAAAACTCAGATTTTGACCTCTACCCCGATCTTGGCACTGAGCCTTCCTGTGGTTCCACTCGCTCAAGTGGATACTCCTTCCTCGATCGTCTCAAAATTGGAGACTGTGGTGCCATTAGACACTCTAGTACGGACCCGATATTTCCAGTTTGTGGACCCTTTCTTGGGGCAGGTATATAGCTCTTTACTAGAGCATCCAGAGTCCCCTTCGGGGAGATCCACCAGGAGCCTCTCCGAACTAGATGTGGAGCATCTTGTGGACAAGCTGCTGACAGCCAGAGGGATTCTTTCAATTTCAAAAACCCAATCCATCCGTGGACTTGGAAGTACTGTTTCACGGACTCCATCTTACTCTTCTCCTTCGACCTCCTTCCAGGTTTCGAAGCTCATGGCACAGACGCCTCTCTTGGCACTCGCAGCTTCAGTGCCAATAGTGGATTTCACTTTGGCCCCGGAGACTACCTTTTGGTTCCTTCAGAAGCAGGTCTTCCTCAGACCCAGGATTGGACTACAGGTTCCTCCGTATGGAGTTCGGTGCCAACCCCTACAGTACAGTCCACAGTGCCAGAACCCTGTTGGTACTGATCCAGCTTGTGTCGCCATTCCTGGGAATTTGCTCAACTGAGTGGGGTGTGAACCTGGTTCCGAGGTTGTCCTCTGTTCCGGGCTCCCATCCCTCTTGGGGTGGCCCTGTGTTCCAGGTGATGGGAGAGGGCCCTTGTCTCTGTAGGCAAGTCTACGGCGTCATAACCTAGACTATGTCCTCCCTCTGAGCTGCAGCTGTCACAGGCCACCATCCCGGGACATCGAGCATGGGAGACGCGGGAGACCGTATTGTAGGGTCCCCTTTCCTGCGGGTCCTCCTCAGAAGCTCCCCCTGAGAAAGCTCCAAGGAAGAAATCGTGCAAGAGGAAGCACGTGGACTCCCCTAAGGAGTCCCGTACAGATGATCTGGATTACAATGAAGGGGAAGGGTCCCCATCGATCAACCCCTGAAGATGTCTCTTTCGGAGACATGTTTGAGATCTTGTAATAGAGGGGTGATTGGAAGCCCAAAAACCCTTCCTCCAAGGAATCAGTTTTCCTGCAGGCTTTTCGTGCTCTGCCATCTATCTCTTGGGTGACCCTGCCTGCCAGACTACCTTGTTCAGCTTCTTATGCATCGTGCCTGGAGGAAACTGGATGCTGTTGAAGCATCCCAAGGAAACCAGAAAAGATTCTCTCTCCCCCTGAAGAAAATCCACATTGGTCAAAAGGTTTACCATTAGATGCGATGGTGGTGGGGGCCACAAACAAAAAGCTTGCTGAGGGAGAGCCACACTGTTCACCCGCCTAACAGAGTCCTGAGCAGTAGACTGTGGAATAGAGTATTTGCTTAATCGACCTTTGTAATTCGGGCTTTGAACTACCTGGCACAGTTCACCAGACTCCAGAGAGACCTCATCTCAGAACTCTGGTACTATATCAGGACAGGTGTTTGACAAGGTAGTCTCGCAGCTAGCGATCCTGGAATCGATGTCCAGTTCGTCCATGGGCTTAATTTCACATGCAACCGAAGGGGCGGCAAGAGCTGTGGGTTCAGGTGTAGTTATGAGATGTCACGCCTGGATGTGCCTGTGACTTTGTGGATTCTTTTAAGCCTTCCTTCCTTCCTTAATGCTCCAGTGGAAGCGTCTTCCCTGTTTGGCCCTAAAGTGAAGGACACGCTAGCCAGATGTGAGCAGGAAGGCAAGACCCTGTCTGCCGTTGGTGTACATTTCTCAACTCCTCAGCACTCCTTTTCCAGGAACTAGAGAATTGGGAAATTGTGGCAGAAAAAGTCCCTGGGTTCTTTTTGTGACACACGTATGTGGCGAGTTCACCCCCAGAGGCAGAGGGGGCAGCTCTTCCAGAAGACGCCCTTATAGAGGCAGAAGGCGTCAGCATAATCAGGGTTCCATAGATTCGTTCTCTGGACAACCCTGTCAGTGTGCCTGAAGAATGACCCGATTGTTTTCCTCTGGAAGCAGTTGGGGGATGTCTTTCTCTGTACCCAATGCCTGGCTATTAACCGCCAACGATTCTTGGGTGCAGAAGATAACCAGAGGATGTTAATCGTGTTTCTCTGTTGCAGTCATTACTCTTGGGTTATCCTGCTGGCAGGCTACCCGCAGTCGGCCAGAATTCCAAAGTCCATGTCCGGCGTCAGTTGCTGTCGTCTCTTCCCTGACGTCAGTGCGCCAGGGGTATAAAAGATGCAGCCGACGCCATTTTCTTCAGTTTTTCTTGCCGCACGGTGCCCGAAGCAAAAGCAGTTCGCAAGTGCCGGTCGGCAGACTCCTGAGATTTTTTAATCCGAATTTCAGAACCGAAGTCTTCATTAAAGCTAAGTACCCCGTTGGGGAAACTTTTTTTTTTCTTGCTCAAGACCGATGTCAGAAAAAGTTAACAATTGTATTTCTTGTGGGAAGCAAATACCTCATAAGGATTTTCACTCTTATTGTATTCCTTGCCTAGGCCCTGATCACAACGTTGCTAGCTGTCGGTTTTGTGCTAGATTTAACCAACGCACTATTAAGCGTCTGTTCGATTTTGCATTTCATTACTTTGGCTGAAGATTTAATTATATAATGCCGTCGGAACAGCCGATGACCGGAGTTTACAAAAAACGCCAGGACAAGGAAAAGGATAGGCATCCGAGGTCCAAAACCGACGAGGCCTCCTTTAGGCCAGTCGCCGGTTCTCGGGTGCTTTCGCAGCCCCTGGCGCCCGCTATCTCAGAGCCACAGGCCGCTTCCAACTCCCACGTGGAGCCGATTGGGCCTCTGGATACTCAAGGTATTGGACACTCTGAAATCATTCCCTCAGATGGGTCCGGAGCCACTGAGCAGGCATCGGCTTCTGAGGGTGTCTTCAGACCTAAACACTTGTATGTTAAACCATCTTCAGCTTCAAAGACAGACTAAAGCAGTTCTAAAGACAAAGAAACAAGTACAGCATTCTCCTACTCAGACTTCCATGCCTAAAAAAACAGATGCTTAAAATGGCCGAAGATCTAATTACTTTGATCAGGGGTTCCCATGCCCCTCCTGATAAGAGGCCTAGGCAAGAGACAGAATGATTCTTCTGATCAGGTTTCTATTTCCTCTTGATTCTTCTTCTGAACAGGATTATTCCATGCTTCCCTATGAGGACTCTGATGCTGAAGAATCCTTTCCTTCAGCCTCTCCTCCTGAGGATTATTCTTTTGGGGAAACCCTGCATACCATGAGGGAGCATTTCCACTGGGAGAGCCAAGATTATTCTGAATCTAAGAAAAGGCTCAGAGACTTTCTGCTACTTCCTCAGCACAGACCCCTTGCTATTCCACCTGTTCTAGACATTGTAGATGATGTATTTTCAGAGTCCGGCCTGTCCCCTGACTCTTTACCCCCCTGCACCTGCTAAGCCAGACATACTACAGGGTCCCGGATTCTCATACATTTCTATATAAAAACCCCGCTGCTGACCCAGAAACTATATCTCAGGGTCCCAAAGGGATCAAAGCTTCCACTGCAAAAAACCCTGTTCCCTCTGGTATGGATTCTAGGGCACTGGACAGATGGGGGAAAAAAGTTTACACTTCTGCTACCTTGGCTGTAAGGGCTTTAAATTGTCCGTTTCATATGCTTAAATATCAGCAATATTTAATGTCACTGCTTAAATAGAAAATGTTGACAAATACTGAATGTTCAGAGAACAAGGAAATGCAGGATTTATTGCATGCAGCTGAACACGTGGGAAAGCATACTTTGCATGGTGGATATGATTCACTGGAGGCTTCTTGCAGGGCCGCTGTTGCAGGTTGTGTTATTAGAAGGCATGCTTGGTTAAAGGAACAGAATCTGCCTGATCATGTTAAAACAAAATTATTAGATGCCCCATTACAGCATGATACTTTGTTTGGTGCTAAAGCAGAAGAGGTGTTGAAAAAAATGGAGGATAAAGCGAAATCCATGCAGAAAGTTAAGGATTTCTTACAGGTACAGCCACCCAGATTTAGCAGGAACTGGCCTTCTAAAAATTGGTCATTTCCAGTGTCAGACAGACCACAAAGAGGCAGATACAGGCGTCCCAGAGGCAGATCTCCGCTCCAAGGCTCATACAGGCCAAAACAGTGGGGTGCTCCTATCTCCAAAAGCGGAGAAGACAAATCACAACCTTACAGGAAACAGTCCCAATGACTTTCCTCTGCCAGATCCAAGCACTTTTCTTTTGGCAGCCCCCTTAGGGGGAAACTAGCACTTTTTTCATCAAATTGGAAAATGGTTACCCAACACAAATGGGTCTTGAACATGGTGTCCCAAGGCTACAGGTTCCATTTTCACACCCTACCAAGGTCAAAAGGTATGCCAGACCTGCCACACAATCAATGGGCAGAGGCACAAAAGCAAATTACAGCCCTCATGGACATGAGGGCCATTCAACAAGTACCACAACAAGAGCAGGGGCAAGGATTTTACTCCAGACTTTTTAGTGCCCAGAAAGGACAAAACCTGGAGACCAATACTGGACCTGTCTATACTAAATATGTTTCTGGAGGTTCCAAAATTAAAGATGTTGACTCTACAGCAGCTACTATCCATGCCGGGCAGAAAGGCTTGGCTCGTAACTTTGGACCTAAAAGAGGCATACCTGCATGTCCCAGTCAGACAGTCTTGCAGAAGATACCTCGTATTCATAGCTGGCTCAATGCACTACCAATTCTCTGCACTGCCCTTTGGCTTATCTACTGCGCCCAGGGTCTTCACAAAATGCCTGGCATCAGTAATTGCGTTTTGCAGACAGAGGAATTCAAATACATCTCTACTTGAACGACTGCTTTATTCAAGCAGAGAACAATGACATTCTTCTAAAGCATCTGGCATTTGTAAAAAGATTAATTTGCCTAGGGTACACAGTAAACGAAAATAAATCAAAACTAGTGCCCTCTCAAGAGATAATATTCCTGGTTGCAAGCTTAAATACTACTGCCCGGATGGCTTATCTCACGCCAGACTAACAAAAACAACTGACTTCTTACTTCAAAAAATTGGCAACAAAGACCCAGATGTCCTTCATGGATGCATCTGCAGTCATAACAACTGGGTTGTCCTGTCGTCAGGCAGCCCTTCAGTCGGCCGGATTCCAAAGTCCGGGTCCGGCTTCGGCTGATGTCGCACTTCACCCGACGTCATCTCTGTTGGTCTTCGGGTATAAAGGCATCAGCCGACGCCATTTTCCCCAGTCTTTCTTGCCGTGGCACCAAGCAGAAGCTGTTCGCAAGTGCCGGTCGGTCGGATCCAGAGATTACTTCTACCGAATACTACTCAAGACTTCTAAAGCTAAGTACCCCGTTGGGGACTCTTTCTTGCCTCAGCCGATGTCAGAAAAAGTTAATTGTTTAACCTGTGGGAAACAAATACCTCATAAAGATTTCCACTCTTATTGTCTGCCTTGTTTAGGCCCAACCCACGACGTAGCAGCCTGTTCGCCTGTGTTGTTCAACCGACAACGCTTAGGCGTCGGTCGGAGTTTGCTGAACAGTTTTTCGGTTCTGTTTTTGCGTACATTATGCCGTCGGATCCTCCGACTACCCAATCTGCCAAAAAACGCAAAGATAAAGACCTAAAGACCGACACTCGCGGTCCGCGGTTTCGGCCGAAACCATGGTTAAGCAAACCGCGAGTGTCTCGGTTTCGGCGAAACCGAGGAAACTGATCAAAATACAGCTGAATCTATCTCTACAACTGAGGCCCCTGCTACCACTCTTGAAACGGCCTCAGAAATTTTATCCACTACGGTGGTTGCCACTGACTTATCAGACACCATTCCCTTGGATGTCTCTACCCCAGCACGTGGTGCTGCTAGGCCTCCAGCAGCCATGTCCATTAAGGCCTTCGCCAGGGCTAAAGCAGCAAAGACTACTAAAACAGTGCCTGTTAAACCCCCTACAACCAGGCCCTCCTCTAGTTCTCAAATGCTTACTCTGGCAGAAGATTTAATTTCATTAATTAGAGGATCTCAATCTCACCCAGACAGGGCCTCTCAGCCCCCAGAGAAGAGACCTAGGGCAGAGCCCCTGAGCCAGTGTCCTCTGATGAGTCTGCTGATGAATCAGACATAACTGATCAGCCAGAGGCTCCTTTCTCCAATTTTGAAGACTGATGCTGAAGAATCCATTCCAGCTGCTTCCCCACCAGAAGAATTCTCCTTTGGGGAAACCTTACATGCCATGCAGAGCAGTTCCAATGGCAGCAACAGGATTTTTCAGACTCCAGAAAAAGACTTAGGACCTTTCTGCACCTTCCACAGCACAGGCCCTTAGCTATACCTCCTGTTCTCTCTGTGGTGGATGATGCTTTCAATGATGTCTGCTCCACCAGATTCTTTACCTCCAGCCCCTGCCAAACCAGACAGATTTTACAGGGTGCCAGACACTCATCACCACCTTTACAAGGCCCCTCTTGCAGACCCCAAACTATATCCCAGGGTCCCAAGGCAGTAGCAGCGACCATAGCAAAAACCCTATTCCTTCAGAAAGGGAAGCAAGGTCATTAGACAGATGGGGCAAAAGGTCTACACTTCAGCTACTCTCTCAGCTAGAGCTTTAAATTGTCAGTTTCACATGATACAATACCAAGAGTTTATGCTTGATCAGTTAACTAAAAAGCTAACCACTGATGAATCTCTTGATAAGAAATATGTATTAGAAGTGGTAAATAACATACAACAGGTTAGTAACCATTCCTTAAAATGTGGCTATGATGCACTGGAGGCTTCATTTAGATCAGCCATGACTGGCACAGTGATAAGAAGGCATGCATGGCTAAAGGAGCAAGCTCACCGGATCATGTTAAAGCTAAGTTGCTAGATGCTCCTATGGATAAGACAAGTTTGTTTGGTACACCTGCCCAGCAGGTTATGAAGAAAATGGAAGAAAAGGCAAAATCTGTTCAAACGGTTAAAGATTTCTTGCAGGTTCAACCCCAAGGTTTAGCAGGAACTGGCCTGCCAAAAATTGGTCCTTTCCTGACTCCACAAGACCTCAAAGGGGCAGGAATAGACGTTCCAGAGGCAGAAACCAATCCAGGGCAGGTGCCTACAGAGGACGACAGTGGCAAGGTAACAACAGAGGCACAGACACAACCTCTGCCACTACATCAACTCAACCACAGTGACTTAACCCTAAGTCCGCCTACCAGGGAACAAATAGCAGCTCCCCTAGGTGGAAAATTAACCTTATTTTCAAAGAACTGGCACTATATAACAAAAGACAAGTGGATTTTACAAACCATAGATCAAGGTTACCGGTTCCACTTCCACACTTTACCAGTCAAAAGAGGAATGCCAAATCTACCGCCAAATCAAAAAACAGAGGCTCTACAACAGATAATGCAGTTAGCAAACATGAGAGCTGTGGAAAGAGTGCCAACAGCAGAGCAAGGAAAGGGGTTCTACTCCAGACTATTCCTAGTTCCAAGAAAGGAAAAAGTTGGAGACCAATTCTCGACCTGTCCGCCTTAAATACATACATCATTGTCCCAAAATTCAAAATGCTGACCCTACAGCAACTTCTTCCCATGCTGGCCAAGGAGTGTTGGCTGGTAACTCTAGATCTCAAGGAGGCATACCTGCACGTCCCCATTCGACCAATCTGCAGAAGATACCTCAGATTTCTTGCAGGATCAGAGCACTATCAATTCTCAGCATTGCCCTTTGGCTTATCTAGTCCCCCGAGAGTATTCACAAAATGCCTGGCATCAGTAATCGCCCATTGCAGACTACAGGGAATTCAAATTTACCCATACCTAGACGACTGCCTGCTACAAGGGGACAACAAAAGCAAGCTGACAACAGATTTACAAAGGGTCATTTACTTGCTGCAAGCACTGGGATACACAGTCAATCTACAAAAGTCAAGGCTGATACCATCCCAAACAAGGACATTCTTGGGCGGAATTGGACACAGTAAAACAGATGGCATTCCTAACAAAGAAAACAAAAGAACTCCCTCTTTACTTCCTGGCACTAACAAAACTGAACAAGTTAACAGCAAGAAAAGTACTGCAGGCCTTGGGCTTCATGGCATCATGCATAATCTTGGTTCCACTTGCCAGACTACATATGAGAAAACTACAGTGGTACCTAAAGAATTTATGGTCTCAACACAGACACAGCCTAGAAACAGAAATCCCACTAATTCCATGCTTAAAACAGGAGTTCCTATGGTGGGCTCAGGCATGCCAGTCAAACCCAGGGCTACCCTTTCGCAGATGTCAAGCAACCCAGACCATCACAACAGACGCTTCAGACCTATAATGGGGGGCCCACATGCTGGACAAATGCGTGCAAGGATTGTGGACACAGGATCAACTTCACCTGCACATCAACCTAAAAGAAATGCTGGCAGTAAAACTGGCAATCCAAAAGTTCAGACCATTTCTCAGAGGGCCAGTTGATGATAAGGACAGACAACACCACAGTCATGTGGTACATCAACAAACAGGGAGGCACTCATTCATACCCCCTATGCAGAATGACTTTGGAGCTGTGGACCCTGGCACTCAGCTACAACATCCAGTTACAGGCAATATTTGTACCGGGAAAAGAGAATACTCTAGCAGACATATTAAGCAGAACCACATCGATGCCCACGAATGGAAGCTGCACCCGGACATCTTCAAGACCATCTCAAAGAAATGGGGAATGCCTCAGATAGATCTATTTGCATCACCTACCAATCACCAGCTCAAAAATTCTGCACAAGGACATTCCACCCACTAGCATGGAAAGTGGATTCGCTCTCCTTCAGCTGGAAAGGCCTAACAGCATATGCATTCCCACCTCTTCCCTTGATACACAAGGTATTACTAAAAATCAAGGAAGAATGTCCAAGGATAATCCTGATAGCTCCAAACTGGCCAAGACAACACTGGTACCCACTACTGAGGAGCATGTCTCGAACAATATGTGGCCAATACCCTGATGCCTTTGATGTTAACTCAGAACAACTACAGCATCATACATCCAAACCTAAAAACGTTGCAACTGACTGCATGGAACATCACATAGCAGCAGCTAATCCAGAACTTTCCCAAAGAGTTAGACACATTATTCTTGAAGCACAGACCTTCAACAAGAAGAAACTATGCTGGAAAATGGAAAAGGTTTGTCAATTGGAGTACTGAAAGAGGAAAAGATGTGTCAAACATAGATATGCCTAACATTCTGGAGTACCTAGCCGAACTTCTTCATTCAGGCTTGTCCTACTCCTCCATCAAGATACATGCATCAGCTATTTCAGCAGAATACAGCTTTGATCCACCTGTTTTTTCTCACCCTTTGCTCTGGCAGTTCCTCAGAGGAATCAAGAATGTAAAACCTCCAAGGAAACCACCATTACCAGCTTGGGACTTAAACTTTGTGCTAGAAAAATTGACACTATCACCCTTTGAACCAGCAGCAACAGCAGACCTACAACACCTGTCATGGAAAACTGCTTTCCTACTGGCAATTACTTCAGCAAGGAGGGTTTCAGAACTACAGGCCTTAATGGCAGTGCAACCCTTCCTAATCTTCCACCAAGATAGTGTCCATGAGGACTAATCCTACATTTATGCCTAAGGTGGTATCCAGAGTGTCTTTTTAAACCAGGCAATCCACCTTCCTACCTTCTTTCCCAACCCACAAAACAGAGGGGAAAGAATATTGCATACCTTGGATGTACATAGACAGCTACGCTACTATTTGGACAGAACAAAAGTAGCAGAAAGACTGACCAACTTTTTGTAGCCTATGCAACAGGAAGGGAAGGAAAAGCTATTTCCAAACAGACAATCTCCAAATGGATAGGAAATTGCATACGATTCTGTTATGCCTTCCATGGAAAACCAATTCCACAGAACATAAGACCTCATTCTACAAGGGCAACAGCCACTACCACAGCCTTCTTACGAGGAGTGGCAACCAAAGACATTATTGAGGCGGCTTCTTGGACCTCCGTGCATACATTTGCCAAGCATTATAATTTGCTTCTATATTCCAGATCCCGAGCAGGGTTTGCCACTGCTGTACTGCAAGGGATCCTAAACACACCATAATCTAGTTTTATCCTCCTCCCCTTGTTGGCTATGGTATTCTACCCAGTTGTTATGACTGCAGATGCATCCATGAAGGACATAGTACAGTTTTGTACCTACCATAAATGTAGATGTCCGAACTGGATAGCATCTGCAGTCAGGATTACCCTCCCTCCTTCCCCTCTGTGGTACTCCAAGGGTGTTTACCCTCCTAATAGCTAGCTGGTGGGGGGGAGTCTTTTATGGTGTATTTGTTTGTATATATGTGCATACATGCTTATTTTTGTGTTTACCTCTATCTTTTTGGAAACATTGGCATCTATCTAAATTTTAGCCTTCAAGAGGGCTTCTAGCATCTGGGGCAAGAAACACTGAGGAAAATGGCGTCGGCTGATGCCTTTATACCCGAAGACCAACAGAGATGACGTCGGGTGAACTGCGACATCAGCCGAAGCCGGACCCGGACTTTGGAATCCGGCCGACTGAAGGGCTGCCTGACGACAGGACAACCCAGTTGTTATGACTGCAGATGCTATCCAGTTCGGACATCTACATTTATGGTAGGTACAAAACTGTACTTTATCTGCAAGGAAAATCCTGCAGGCCTTGGGTTTCATGGCATCCTGCATTCTATTAATTCCATATGCCAGACTGCATATGAGGAAACTACAATGGTATCTAAAAAGTGTTTGGACTCAGCATTGCCACAGACTGGAAACAGTAATTGCACTCATTCCCTACCTGCAACAGGAGTTTTGATGGTGGGCAGAGGCCTGTCACCACAACAAGGGTCTGCCATTCAGTTTACCCACAGCCAGACAGACACTGACAACATTTACTGACCCAACGAAACAATCTGGTCCTGCACAGCCAACTCAGAACCCTAAATCTGACTGCATGGCAGATAATATAACCACTTGGAGCCTCTCCTTAACCTTCTTCCGCCCTCCTTTTCAGCTTTGGGAATAATCCCACAAGTCAGGACTGCTACAGTGAAACACAAAGAACAAAGTACAGTTGGCATAAATGTAGATGTTCGAGTGTATTCATGATTGCAGTATTTTCCCTCCCTCCTTCCCCTCTGATCTACTGGATGGGCTAGGGCACTTACCCTCTAAGTATGGGTGATACTCTCCCCTTCCTTTTCCATTACTATTCTGGATTCCAGGGTCTCGGGCCTCTGACCTCAGACACTTGCTAAGTACTGAGGTCGGGGTGATGTCAGATTCCCTTTATACCCAAATGTAATGACTTCTGTCAGGGCATCCATTGGTCTTAGGAGGAGGGAAGAGTCTCTGGTAGTCAGGCTGCCCAAGGGCTTCCATAGTGGGGAAATCCCACAAGTCAGGACTGCAACAGTGAGTAAACTCTGAACATCTGCATTTCTGCTAAACGTACACAACTGTAGTTTTTCCCCACTTTTGGAAAGGGCCAGGGGCAATTACCACAGTCTTCTGCAAAAGACTGAATCTACTCTCACAAGAACAGGGATATTTGATGCATTGATTTTCAGTTGACTGCCTGGATAATCTGATTTTGGTTCTGTTAAGGTATCTGTTTACTAAGACTTGCAGCAGGTACTAATGGGGCCAAGAAAGCATGCAACTAGAAAATCTTATATTAGCAAATGTAAAAGGTTTTCTAGTTGGTGCCAACAGCATAACCAGGATGCATCCAGTGCTTGTTCTCTGGTTTTACAATATTTATACTCGTTATCCTAGGGCCTTTTGTACTCCGTTGATTATCAGCCATTTCAGCATGTCTGCCCGTAGGTCCTCCTCTTTCAAAGCAGTTTCATGGCAAAACGCTTTTTAAAAGAGGTTTTGCAGAAGAGGCCACCTGGTAAACTGGTGGCCCCTCCTTGGATTCTAAATTTTATGTTGGGTAAACTAACACTTGCTCCATTTAAACCAGCTAATCTGGTTGACTTGATGTTCTTAACGGGGAAAACAGTTTTACTGATTACTCTGACCCCTGCAAGAAGGGTATCTGGGTTGCAAGCTGTTATGGTAAGTCAACCCTACCTCATTTCCCCTGGGGACAAGGTTTCTTTGAAAACAAATCTTTTGTGCCTGAAGTGGTATCCAAGTTTTTTTTAAGCCAAACTGTCTATCTCCCTGATGTTCATCGTGCATACAGCTGCAGTAATCACAGATGGGTTCTCTGCCGTCAGGCGGGCCCTCGGTCGGCTGAATTCCAAAGTCTAGGTCCGGCGTCGGTTGTTGTCGCTTTCTCTCCTGACGTCAGTGAGGCAGGGGTATATAAGACACAGCCGACGCCATGTTCTTCAGTCTTTTTTGCCGCGCGGTGCCCGAAGCAGAAGCAGTTCGCAAGTGCTGGTTGGCCAGCTCCTGAATTTACGGAAAATTGGAAACCGAAGTCTTCATTAAAGCTAAGTACCCCGTTGGGGAAACTTTTCTTTTCTCTGACCGATGTCAGAAAAAGTTAACAATTGTATTTCTTGTGGGAAGCAAATACCGCATAAGGATTTCCATTCCCTCTGCATACCTTGTTTAGGCCCAGAACACGATGTCTCGGGTTGTCGCTTTTGCGCTACTTTCAATAAACGCACTATTAAGCGTCGGGCGGAGTTCACCCAACACTTTTTTGGTAAAGCCTTTGATTATAAAATGTCGTTGGAGACTCCCGACTACCGTTTTGTCCAAAAAACGCAAGGACAAGGACCGACACGACGCCAAAACCGGCTGCACATGGTCCGGTTCTCAGCGAGACGCCTATGCAGTCCCTGTCTACCGACGACACTTCTTTGGCGGTGTCTTCTGTAACCGAGACCGCAGGTACCTCGGCCCTTACCCAGACTACAACCACCGAAGCCACTGTGAGTGTTGAGCCTCCTAATGTGGACAGGTCCACTTCCACCCATGGTGTCTTTAGACCCTCATCTTCCTTTTCCATTAAGGCCTTTACTAAATCCAAATCAGCCAGGCATCCCAAGAGGCCTGTTGCACAGGGCCCATCTCCAGGCCCCATGCCTAAAAAGCAGATGCTTAAAATGGCTGAGGATTTAATTATTCTTATCAGGGGTTCACAGCCCCCTCCAGACAAGAGACCCAGAGTGGAGGAAGATTCTCCCTCTTCTGATCAGGGCTCCATTTATTCAGAACATTCTGATGTAGAGGAACACTCTTACTCCCCTTTTGAAGATTCGGATGCAGAGCAGTCCATTCCTTCTGTATCTCCTCCTGAGGATTTTTCCTTTGGGGAAACCTTGCACACTTTGAGGGAACACTTCCATTGGGAAGGCCAAGACTTTTCTGATTCCAAGAAAAGACTTGGGGAATTTCTTTCGTTACCTCAACACAGGCCTCTGGCGATACCTCCTGTCTTGGACATACTTGATAATGTTTATTCGGAGGCTTGCCTTAATCCGGATTCCCTGCCTCCTGCCCCAGTCAAGCCTGATGGGTACTACAAAGTTCCTAACTCTCACCAATTTCTCTACAAAAGCTATAATGCTGACCTTGAAACCATTTCTCAAGGCCCCAAGGGAATGAAGGCATCTACTGCTAAGAATCTACTACCTTCCGAAAGAGAGTCAAGATCCTTAGAAAGGTGGGGTAAAAAGGTATATACCTCAGCCACCCTAGCCATGAGGGCCTTAAATTGTCAGTTTCATATGCTTAAATATCAGCAGTTTCTGTTATCACAATTAAGGAATAAAATGTCTCAACCTGAACAACCAGATTTGAAGGAGTTGCAGGATATGATGCATAGTGCAGAACAAGTGGGTAAACGCACCTTACAATGTGGCTATGATGCCCTAGAGGCCTCAAGTAGAGCTGCTGTTACAGGATCAGTCATTCGTAGACATGCTTGGCTTAGGGAACAAAGCTTGCCTGATCATGTGAAAGCTAAACTTCTAGATGCTCCTTTACAAAAGGATGTGCTGTTTGGTACTAATGCTGAGGAGATATTACGGAAAATGGAAGAAAAAGCCAAATCTGTGCAAACTGTCAAAGCTTTTCTACAGGTTCAACCACCACGTTTTAGCAGAAATTGGCCTTCGAAAAACTGGTCCTTTCCAGCCACGGACAAGCCCCAAAGAGGTAGATACAGGCGCACAAGGGGCAGAGGACAATCACAAGGATCATATAGAGGCAGGCAATGGCAAACTCCAGCACCAAGAGGTGGTGAATACAGTGCACAAGGATACAGGAAACAAACCCAATGACTCCCTCCTTTACATGCCAAGCAAGTCTCAGCTGGCAGCACCCTTGGGGGGGAAAGCTGGCATTATTTACAAGAAATTGGCATATTGTCACAACAGACAAATGGATCCTGGACGTTATAAACAGAGGCTACAGATTTCATTTCCACACTCTTCCAAAAATGAGAGGCATGCCAAACCTGCCACACAATCAAAGGGCAGAGGCACAACTACAAATTTCAAAGCTCATAGACATGAGAGCTATTCAAGAGGTACCTACTCACGAACAAGGTCAAGGTTTTTATTCCAGGCTATTTCTGGTACCAAGGAAAGGAACCGACTGGAGACCCATTTTGGACTTATCCATCCTAAACACATTCTTACTCGTAGTGCTGGGCAAGGAGTTTTGGCTGGTAACATTGGACCTCAAGGAGGCATACCTGCATGTCCCAATCAGACAAAGCTGCAGAAGATACCTCAGATTTTTTGCAGGTTCAATCCACTATCAATTCTCTGCATTGCCCTTTGGCTTATCTACTGCGCCCAGAGTATTCACGAAATGCCTGGCATCAGTAATTGCCTACTGCAGACTTCAAGGGATACAAATTTACCCTTATTTGGACGACTGCCTGATCCAAGCGGACAGCAAGCACTTACTTCTGGAACATCTGGCTTATGTAACACGATTACTGCATTCTCTGGGATACACAATCAACAAAGAGAAATCCAGGCTAACACCATCTCAGAAAATAACTTTCCTGGGTGCCAACTTGGACACAAACACCCAGATGGCCTATCTTACGCCAGAAAAACAGGGGCAACTAACTCAGTACTTCAAAATACTAGCAAAATGTACCAGGCTTACTGCAAGGAAAATCTTGCAGGCTCTGGGCTTCATGGCATCTTGCATTCTTTTAATCCCATGTGCAAAGTTGCATATGAGGAAACTTCAGTGGTACCTAAAAAAACTATGGTGTCAACACAGCCACAGTTTGGAAACTATAATACCAATAATTCCATGTTTGCAAAAGGAATTTCTATGGTGGGCCCAAGCATGTCAAACAAACACAGGTCTTCCATTCTGCAAGCCTCAAGCAAATCAAGTCATCACAACAGACGCCTCAGATTACACCTGGGGGGCGCACATGACAGACAGGTGCATTCAGGGCAAATGGTCCCAAAAGGAAAAGCACCTTCACATCAATCAAAAAGAAATGCTAGCAGTGATAAATGCAATTACAGCTTTCAAGGACCTCCTGCATCCAGGACAATTACTGATAAGAACAGACAACACCACAGTAATGTGGTACATAAACAAACAAGGAGGAACACATTCATACCCCCTGTGCAGACTAGCCATGACACTTTAGAACTTGGCTCTGGCATGGCAAATCGAACTTCAAGCACAGTACTTGCCAGGTTTGGAAAACACGCTGGCAGACAATCTAAGCAGAAATGACAGATCCACACGAATGGAATTTGCATCCTCAAGTGTTTACAAGGATAATCCAAACGTGGGGGAGGCCAGACATAGATCTCTTTGCCTCCCACAGGAATCGTCAATTGGAAAAGTTTTGTTCAAGGACCTTTCATCCAAAGGCCTGGAGAGTGGACGCCCTTTCATTCAGTTGGACAGCATGGACAGTTTACGCTTTCCCACCTCTGCCTCTTCTGCCCAAGGTGCTCTTGAAAGCAAGAGCAGACAGACCGAAGATGATACTGATTGCTCCAGACTGGCCAAGGCAACACTGGTACCCACTCCTGAGGAGCCTAACACATACTCCTCCCTGGTCCCTACCTCTAATGCCTCTTCTGCTGACTCAGCACAGCTACAAAACTCTTCACAGTCAGCTGAAAACACTCAATCTCGCTGCATGGAAAATTCCTTAACACCACAACAGACCCTACTCCCCAAAGAGGTGCAGGATGTCATTTTGGAGGCCAGGCGGCCATCTACTAGAAAGGCTTACTCCGCAAAATGGAAACGGTTTTGCTCTTGGAATGAGAAAAAAGGCCAGGACCCTAGAAAACTGAATTTGCCTCCGGTATTACAGTATCTAGCTGAGCTGCTGAACAGTGGACTTTCATTTTCCTCCATAAAAATCCATGCCTCAGCCATTTCTGCAGAATTCAGCATGGATCCACCCTTATTCTCTCACCCACTCTTAAGACAGTTCCTCAGAGGGGCCAAGAATATAAGACCACCAAGGAAACAACCAATACCAGCCTGGGATCTTAATTACATTCTGGAAAAATTAACATTGCCTCCCTTTGAACCAGCTGCCTCAACAGATTTGCAATATTTGTCCTGGAAAACAGCTTTCCTTCTGGCCATTACCTCAGCTCGTAGGGTTTCGGAACTACAAGCCCTCATGGCTGTGCAGCCCTTTCTCATCTTCCATCAGGACAGGGTTTCCCTACGAACCAACCCGTCATTTATGCCTAAAGTGGTATCCAGGGTAGCTTTAAATCAAGCAATACACTTGCCTACCTTTTACCCCAATCCTCAAAACAAAGGGGAAAGGCTGCTACACTCCTTAGACATTTATAGGCAGCTACGTTATTATTTGGACAGAACAAAGCCCTTCAGGAAATCAGAACAACTTTTTGTGTCCTATGCTGTAGGGGCTCAAGGGGAAACCAGTTACCAAACAGACAATTTCAAAATGGATAGGCCACTGCATACGGTTTTGTTATTCCTATCATGGAAAATCTGTCCCTACAGGCATCAGATCCCACTCCACCAGGGCCACCGCTACCTCTACAGCCTTCCTCAGAGGAGTTCCTACCAAAGATATTTTGGAGGCAGCCACTTGGAGTTCTGTGCATACCTTCACAAAACACTACCACCTGCCTTTGTATTCCAAAACTAGAGCAGGCTTTGCCACTGCTGTGTTACAGGGCATTCTGGCTCATCCCAGTTCCACCTAGTGCCTACCACCCTGTGCGTAGCTTTGGGATTCTACCCATCTGTGATTACTGCAGCTGTATGCACGATGAACATAGTACAGTTTTGTACCTACCATAAATGTAGATGTTCGAGTGCTAATACAGCTGCAGTACAGTTTTCCCTCCCTCCTTCCCCTCTTGGTAAAGGCCTAGGACCTAACCCCCTTTTCATACAACCTGTTTGGGTTATCCTTCTATGGTATATTTGCTTGCAACTACTGATTTTGGATTATACTGCATTGCATGTATATAAATATGATTTATGTATTGCCTTCCTTCTGGGGGCACCTGACATTTGGGGCAAGAAAGACTGAAGAACATGGCGTCTGCTGTGTCTTGTATACCCCTGCCTCGCTGACGTCAGGAGAGAAAGCAACAACAACCGATGCCGGACCTAGACTTTGGAATTCGGCCGACCGAGGGCCCGCCTGACGGCAGAGAACCCATCTGTGATTACTGCAGCTGTATTAGCACTCTAACATCTACATTTATGGTAGGTACAAAACTGTACTTTTTCCTTACTGAATCTGAAAATGGAGAAAGGATACTCTATACCTTGGATGTCCACAGACAACTCTGGTACTGCCTTGACACAACTCTCTCAGATCTTTGGATCAATTAGTTATTTCTTGACAGGTAAAAAAGGACAACTTGTGTCAAAATAGACTATTTCCAAATGACTGTCTAAGGCTGTTTTCAGGCTTCAACATTTTTATATTAAACAGACGCCAGCAACAAAAACAAGGTCAAAAACAACTTCTATGTCTAAAAAAATGACGCATGAGCCACGTGCTCAGGCCCCTATGCCTAAAAAATAGATGATCAAAATGGCTGAGGATTTAATTACCTTGTTCAGGGGTTCCCAACCCACCCCTCCCTGCTAAGAGGCCTAGGCAAGGCACTGATTGATTATAAATCTTCAGATCAGGATGTTCTTCATCTCACATTGCTGCAGTCCTTACACTTGGGTAGTCCGCTGTCCTCGGTCGGCCCGACTATCAAAGTATAAGGCTGACGTCGGTCAAGGCGCATTTGACTGACATCAGGACGTCAGGGTACAAATGCGCATGACCGACGTCATATCCTCAGTCTTTTTTGCCGCATGGTCCGATGCAGAAGCAGCTTTGCAAGTGCCGGTTGGCGTTCTGAAATTTTTCGATTCTGGAGTTTCAGACCGACTCAAAGTTGGCTAAGTACCCCGTTGGGGAATATTTTAGTTTTTTCTTGCCTCAGTGGTTTACCGGATGTCAGAAAAAGTGAATAATTGTATTTCTTGTGGGAAACAGATACCGCATAGAGATTATCATACTTTGTGTATTCCTTGTTTAGGGCTTGAGCACGACGTTGTTGGGTGTCGCTCTTGTGCTAGATTCAATAAGCGCACTATAAAGAGAAGGTTAGATTGTGCCAGGTTAGTCTTCGGGAAGCGGTGCAATTATAAAATGCCGCCGGATGCTCCGACTCCGCCTCAAGAAGCGCAAGGACAAAGCAGTTAAGCCTAGGCTAGAAGAACCGTCCGTCGGACGCGGTTCTTTAGAGGTGTCGGTGGAGCCGGTGGTTCCACCGGAGGTTTCTTTGGGTTCCCAGGGAGAGACTTTGTTGTTGCAGGATGTGGCCTCTCAGGAGGCAGGTCAGGCTGAAGGGGCTTCTCAGGCTACTATACTACCCTCCCTTCCTAAGGTGGTTAGGCCCTCTCCTGTTTCCAAGGCTTCTCCCAGAGGCAGGCCAGGTTTAGCTTCAGTTGGTGTCACCCCCTAGTTCTTCTGGAACTGTGCCCAAGAAGCATATGCTTAAAATGGCAGAAGATTTGATTACTTTGATTAAGGGTTCCTTGCCCCCTCCTGATAAGAGGCCTAGGGTGGAGCCTGAGTTATGGAGTTTTGAGCAGGCTTCGGATGTTTCAGAGTCTTCGGCTGAAGACTTGCAGGAGTATTCTCCTTATTCTGATTCTGAGGTGGATGATTCTACTCCTTCTGCTTCTCCTCCTGAGGATTTTTCTTTTTCAGAAACTCTTCATACCATGAGGGAACATTTTAAGTGGGAAGGTCAGGACTTCTCTGATTCCAGGAAAAGGCTTAGGGAATTTTGTTTTACCCCAGCATAGGCCTTTGGCTATACCTCCTGTTTTGGATGTGGTGGAAGATGTTTTCACAGAGGCTTCTCTTAATCCTGATTCTTTGCCTCCTGCTCCTGTTAAACCGATAGGTATTACAGGGTGCCTGAAGCTCATAAGTATCTTTTAAGAGTCCTAGGGCGACCCAGAAACTGTTAGTCAGGGCCTAAAGGTGTTAAGGCTTCTGTTGTCAAGAATCCGTTCCTTCTGATAAAGAGGCCAGGGCTTTGGATAGATGGGGAAAGAAGGTTTATACTTCCTCCACTCTAGCTATGAGGGCTTTGAATTGCCAGTTTCACATGTTGAAATACCAAAATTATCTCCTTTCACAATTGAAGTCTAAGGTTGATGCTCTGGCGGAAGGTATTGATTGTAAAGAGTTGCAAGATTTAGTACATGTTTCTGAACAGGTGGGTAAGCATTCTTTGCAATGTGGTTTTGATGCTGTACAGGCCTCGTCTAGGGTGGCTGCCACTGGGTCAGTCATTCGCAGGCACGCCTGGCTGAGGGATCAGAATTTATCTGACCATGTTAAAACAAGGATTTTAGATGCTCCTTTACAATCTGATATGTTGTTTGGTTCTCCTGTTGAGTCAGTTTTAAAGAAAATGGAAGACAAGGCTAAGTCTATGCAGACTGTTAAAGATTTTTTGCAGGTTCAGCCTCCAAAGTTTAGTAGAAATTGGCCTGCTAAGGGGTGGACGTATCCTGCTTATGATTCCCAGTCTAGGGGTAGATCTAGACGTGGTAGGGGCAGAGCTCAGGGCTCTTTCAGGCCTCGTACAGGGACTGCTCCTGCACAGTCTTGGTGAGGGCAGGGGTCAGTCCTTTAAACAGACCCAATGACCTACCTTTTCAGCTGCCAGAGCCTTCTCGCCTGGCAGCACCTTTGGGAGGAAGGTTGGCACTTTTCAAAGAAAATTGGAGTTTAATTACCCAAGACAGATGGGTATTGGATATCATACACCACGGTTACAGGTTTTATTTCCATACCTTGCCTCCTTTCAAAGGCATGCCAGACGTTCCTCCTCCACAAAGAATAGAGGCTCACAAGCAAATTTCTCTGTTACTCCAAATAGGGGCCATTCAGCCGGTCCCTATGCCAGAGGTGGGCCTAGGATTTTATTTTCGCCTGTTCCTAGTACCAAAGAAAGGGAACACGTGGAGACCAATTTTGGACTTATCTATCCTCAACACTTATCTGGACATTCCCAAGTTCAAAATGTTGACGTTACAGCAGCTTTTACCCCTGCTGGGCAAAGATCATTGGATGGTAACTTTAGATCTCAAGGAGGCTTATCTTCATGTTCCTATCAGACTGAGTTGCAGGAAGTATCTGCGTTTTCAAGCTGGGACTTCTCATTATCAGTTCTCTGCATTGCCCTTTGGCTTATCTACTGCGCCCAGAGTGTTCACGGAAGTTCTGGCTCCAGTGATGGCTTTCCTCAGGTTAAAAGGAATACAGATTTATCCTTATTTGGACGATTGCCTGATTCTGGCTCAAGGAAGGGACAATTTTCTTCATCATTTGGATTATGTGATAGCAGTGCTAAGATGCCTGGGGTATTCTGTGAACGAAATAAAGTCCAGTCTAGTACCCTCTCAGGACATGTGCTTTCTGGGTGTGAGACTGAATACAGCATCCCAGATGGCCTTTTTGACCCCGGACAAACAAAAGAATCTTTCCCTTTACTTTCATCAGTTGTCTTATCAGTCCAGGCTGACTGCAAGGACAGTCCTTCAAGCCTTGGGGTTCATGGCATCTTGTATTCTGGTGCTTCCCAATGCCAAACTGCATATGAGGAAGCTGCAATGGTATCTCAAAAATGTATGGACACAGCACTGCCAGGATTTGGACACTGTCATTCAAATAATACCTTGCATTCAAAAGGAATTTTTGTGGTGGGCTCAGGAATGTCACCTAAACAAGGGACTCTCTGTGACCCGGCCAGAGGCGAGTCAGATTCTAACGACAGATGCCTCAGACATAGCTTGGGGAGCTCATCTGAATGGAAAGTGGATACAAGACAAGTGGCCTGCCAGACTACAGCATCTACATATCAACTTGAAAGAGATGTTAGCAGTCCAGTTTGCATTAATAGCTTTCAAGGATTTACTTCTTCCAGGGCAGGTGTTGATTCTAACAGACAACACAACTGTCATGTGGTACATCAACAAGCAAGGGAACACATTCTTATCCCTCTGCAGGCAAGCAATGATTTTGTGGGAGACTGCTCTCAGTTTACAGCTAAATCTTCAGGCAAGGTTTCTGCCAGGAGCACAGAACTCCTTAGCAGATGTGTTGAGCAGACAAATTATGGGTCCCCACGAGTGGAAATTGGATCCTCATGTATTTCAGAAATTGACAGTGTCATGGGGAACTCCAGACATAGATCTGTTCGCTTCTCCACTAAACCACCAGCTGCCAAAGTTTTGCACAAAAAGGTTTCATCCCACAGCTTGGAAAGTGGATGCTCTTTCTTTCAATTGGAGCAATCTTCATGTGTATGCCTTTCCACCTCTGCCTCTCCTCCCAAAGGTACTACTAAAGGCCAGACAAGACAAGCCAAGGATGATTTTGATAGCTCCAGATTGGCCTCGACAGCATTGGTACCCATTACTGAGAAGCCTGGCACGGAAGCCTCCATGGCCTTTACCTTCGATTCCTCACCTGTTGTCTCAGGAGGACAGTCATTTGCTCAATGTCAAGCTTCACTCTCTGCACCTAACAGCCTGGCATATTCTGTTTTGAACCAGTGGGCCTCCACTTCCACAGCAAGTTTTGAATGTTATTTTGGAAGCTAGAAGGCCTAGTACAAGGAAAGTGTACAGATAAATGGAAGAGATTTTTATTTTGGAGTGCAGCAAAGGATTTTGATGTTTCTGAGCCTAATTTAAGTGTGGCTCTTCAATATCTTACTGAGTTACTGGACAAAGGTTTGTCCTTCTCTTCTATTAAGGTTCATGCTGCAGCAATTTCTGCTCACTATGATTGTGTCCCACCATTGTTTTCTCATCCTTTGTTCAAGCAATTTCTTAGAGGGGCAAAGAATATAAGACCCCACGAAGAGCTCCTACGCCTGCTTGGGATCTCAATTTTGTGTTGGAGAAACTCACTCTACAACCTTTGAGCCTGCAGCTACTGCTGAATTAAAGTTTTTATCATGGAAGACTGCTTTTTTGTTGGCTATTACCTCTGCAAGAAGGGTTTCTGAGTTACAGGCCCTTATGGCGGTTGAGCCTTTCTTAATTTTCCATAAGGATAGGGTATCTTTACGTACTAATCCTTCCTTTATGCCTAAAGTGGTTTCTAGTGTGGCTTTAAACCAAACTATTCATTTGCCTACTTTTATGCAAATCCCCAAAATAAAGGGGAAAAGATTTTGCACACTTTAGATGTACACAGGCAGTTGCGATATTATTTGGACAGAACTAAGGGGTTCAGGCAGTCTCAGCAGTTATTTGTTTCTTTTGCTTTGAGTTCTCAGGGCAAGCCTGTGTCAAAACAAACTATTTCTAAGTGGATTGGGTTTGCATTGCTTTCTGTTATTCCCATCATGGCAAGGAAATTCCAGCTGGGATTAGGCCTCATTCCACTAGGGCTACTGCCACTGACAGCTTTTTGAGGGGTGGCAACTAAGGATATTTTGGAGGCAGCTACTTGGAGTTCAGTGCATACTTTCTCTAGGCATTATCACCTTCCACTTTACTCTAAATCCAGGGCTGGTTTTGCCACTGCTGTTTTGCAGGGCATTTTGGCAGCTCCTGCTTCCTTATAGTTTAGCCATCCTCCCTTACCTCTGCTTTGGGATTCTACCCAAGTGTAAGGACTGCAGCAATGTGAGATGAAGAACATAGTACAGTTTTGTACCTACCATAAATGTAGATGTTCAAGATCCACATTGCTGCAGTCCAATTTACTCTCCTCCTTCCCCTCTTGGAGGCGGTTGTGTGGGTTGGGTTGTTAATAGGGTGTATATTGTATATATTGTACATATTATTAGTGCTAGGATGGTTGGTTGTTGGTTTGCTGTCTTTTGGTTTTGACCTTTATTTCTAGGGTCTTCTGACATCTGGGGCAAGAAAAGACTGAGGATATGACGTCGGTCATGCGCATTTGTACCCTGACGTCCTGATGTCAGTCAAATGCGCCTTGACCGACGTCAGCCTTATACTTTGATAGTCGGGCCGACCGAGGACAGCGGACTACCCAAGTGTAAGGACTGCAGCAATGTGGATCTTCGAACATCTACATTTATGGTAGGTACAAAACTGTACTTTTCCATTTCTTCTGATCAGGAATTTTCTGTTCCACCCTATGAGGATTCTGATGCAGAGGAATCCATCCCATCTGCATCTCCTCCAGAGGATTACTGTTTTGTAGAGACTTTGCATACTTTAAGGGAACACTTTCACTGGGAGAGTCAGGACTTCTCTGAATCAAAAAAAAAAAAAAAAAAAAAAAAAAATAGGCTTAGGGATTTCCTTCTTCCTCAGCATAAGCCTTTGGCAATACCTCCTGTATTAGACATTGTTGATGTGTTCTCGGAATCAAGCATGGCTTCTGATTCCCTACCTCCAGCTCCTAGTAAGCCAGACTGGTATTGCAGGGTTCCTGACTCCCACAAATTTCTTTTCAAAAATCCTGCTGCTGATCCTGAGACTATTTCTCAGGGTCCCAAGGGTGTTAAGGCTTCTACAGCCAAAAATCCTACCCCTTCTGATAGAGATTCCGGGGCACTGGATAGATGGGGTAAGAAGGTTTATACGTCTGCAACCTTGGCAATCAGGGCTTACTGCCAGTTTCATATGCTTAAATATCAACAGCATGTTATGAGCTTACTGAAACAGAAAATGGTGTTGATTTCTGATTGTGTGGAAAATAGAGTTACAGGATTTATTGGATTCAGCAGAACAGGTTGGAAAGCATACTTTGCAATGTGGTTTTGATTCCTTGGAGGCCTCCTGTAGGGCCGCCATTACTGGATCCGTGATTAGAAGGCATGCCTGGCTCAAGGAGCAAAATCTGCCTGATCATGTTAAAGCTAAATTGTTGGATGCCCCTTTGCAGCATGATACTCTGGTTCATAGGTTCATAGGTTCATACTAGGCTATCTGCCCTAGGGCATTTATAAGCCTAGCCAGAGTGTGTATGGCTTTCACCACCCATTTTAAATTAATTTTGCTATGCCCTTTTTCGAGGTTAGTATACTGTGCCTTTGTCTAACAGTGACACAGAAGTGGTACCCGGGGTAAACCTACGATCTCCCATCCACTCATCAAGATTCCTCTTGAAGAGAGTCAATGAGGGACTCTGCCTAACCTGGACTGGGATTTTATTCCAGAGTGAAGGGAGCCTCTGGGTTATGAATCTGTCCCTCCAGCATGTCCTATTTATTTCAGTGCTGAGGTTTAAGTCCCCCGAGCACGTAGCTCGATGGGATTTGGATTTTCTGAGGTGCAGCATGTCCATTAATTCCGGGTTGGACATGGCTTTATACGTCGGGCACAGATCGCCTCTGAGCAGGCGGTATGCCACTGAGTAGAGCTGGAATTTTCTTTAACCGGGCAGCATATGGCATCTGTTTGAGCCCCTTGATCCTCTTGGTGAGGTACTTTTGGGGTCTTTCCAGTTGCTGCAGGTGTCTGGTAAGGTACATCCCAAAAGGGGCATTGTACTCAATTATGGGCCTGATGAGGGATGAGTAAAGAGGCACGATTACCTCCCCTGATCTAGATGTGAATCCCTTCATGATTAGGTGGGCTATATAAAATGTTTTTCTAACCACTTTGGCCACGTGGTTGTCAAATGAGAGATTGCTATCAACCTGGGTCCCCAGGTCCCTAATTACTTCTGTACTTAATGGATTACCACCTATGTGGTAATTTGTGGGCACTTTGTTTTTGCCAAAGGGGATGACTATACACTTTTTGGCATTTGGTAATAAGGCAAAAGAGGTTTTAAAGAAAATGGAAGACAAAGTTAAATCTATGCAAACTGTAAAAGATTTCTTGCAAGTGCAGCCACCCAGGTTCAGTCCTTTCCTGTGTCTATCAGAGCCACTCAGGGCAAACCCAGGCGCTCAAAAGGCTCCAGATGTCAATCACAAGGTTCTTACAGGTCAAAGCAATGGGGTGCCTCCACCTCCAAATTTGGAGTAAACAAAGCACAACCCTACAGTAAGAAGTCTCAATGACTTTCCTGTACCATCTCCAAGCACTTATCTTTGGCAGCCCCCTTCATGCTCAAAATTGGCAGTTAATTACCCAGGGCAAGTGGGTATTAAACATTAGTATCCCAGGGGTACAGATTTTCATTTCCATACTTTGCCATTTCCAAACGGATGACCGGATTTGCCACAAAACCAGTGGGCAGAGGCCCAGAAACGAGTCATGTCCCTCATGGATATGAGGGCTATTCAGCCGGTACCAGAAAAGGAAAAAGGACAAGGATTTTATTCAAGACTTTTCCTGGTACCCAGAAAAGACCATTCATGGCGTTCAGTACTGGACTTAACGATTCTGAACACGTTCCTGGACATTCCAAAATTCAAAATGTTGACTTTACAACAGCTACTGCCTATACTAGGCAAGAATACTTGGTTAGTAACTCTAGACTTAAAAGAGGCATACCTGCCTATCCCAATAAGGGAATCCTGCAGACGATACCTCTGCGTCAAAGCAGGTTTTTTGCATTACCAATTCTCTGCACTGCCCTTTGGTTTATCTACTTAAGACAGGGTCTTTACAAAGTGCCTGGCACCAGTAATTGCGTTCTGCAGACAAAGAAACATTCAAATTTATTCTTATCTGGACGATTGTCTCATTCAGGCAGAGGACAAGGACACACTTCAACATTTGGCGTTTGTAAAATGGCTTCTAGCATGCCTAGGGTACACCATAAACGAAAATAAATCACAGCTGGTACCCTCTCAAAAAATTACATTCCTAGGTTCAAGCTTGAATACAACTGCCCAGATGGCTTACCTCACGCCAGACAAACATGCAATTGACAGCATACTTCAAACAAATGGCAACAAAAACCCAGTTATCTGCAAGACAAATTCTGCAGGCTTTGGGGTTCATGACATCCTGCATTCTACTAATTCCATATGCAAGACTGCATATGAGGAAACTTCAATGGTACTTATTGTCACAGCCTGGAAACAATGATTCCTCTCATTCCCTGCCTACAACAGGAGTTTCTTTGGTTGGCAGAGACATTTCACCAAAACAAGGGACTGTCATTCACTCTACCCCTGCCACCCAAACCTTAACTACAGATGCATCAGACTATGCTTGGGGGACCCACCTGGCAGGGAGATGCATTCAGGGCAAATGGAGCCCAAACGAAATGCATCTGCATATCAACCAGAAAGAAATGCTAGCTGTTCAGAATGCTCCGACAGCCTTCAAGGACTTACTTCATCCAGGACAACTACTGATAAAGACGGACAACACCACAGTTTTATGTGGTACATAAGCAGGGGGGTACCCATTCCTACCCCCTTTGTAGACTAGCCATGGCCTTGTGGAACACAGCCTTGACTTGCCAAATACATCTTCAAGCTCAATTCCTGCCAGGAAAGCAAAATACTCTGGCAGACGACCTAAGCAGAAATCTTATGGACCCGCACGAATGGAAACTGGATCCACAAATCTTCAGCATGTTAACACAGTTTTGGGGAGAGGCAAATAAATCTGTCTGGGCTCCCCCATTTCTATCAGTTGGACAAATTCTGCACAAGAACTCATTACAAAAAACATGGAAAGTGGATGCTCTATCCTTCAGATGGAAAAACATATCAGTCTGTGCCTTTTCCCCCTCTGCCTCTACTTTCCAAGGTCTTACTAATAGTCAGGAAAAACCAAAAATGATCCTAATTGCTCCGGACTGGCCTCGCCAGTACTGGTACCCGCTTCTAAGGAATGTCGCACTTTCCTCCTTGGTACTTGTTTCAAAACACCTCATCTACTGTCTCAGCTGAACTATCAAATTTTGCACACTCCTCTCCAAACTCTGAATCTTGCAGCATGACTAATCAACTAATTATTCAAACCTCATCTCTCAGTAAACCTGTGATGGATGTCATTTTGGAAGCCAGAAGGCCTAGTACCAAAAAAATCTTATGCTGATAAATGGAAGAGATTCTGTGCTTGGAACCAAGCACAAGGAATAGACACAGCAAAGCCCAATATTCCTCAGATTTTACAATATTTAACTGAGATGCTTGACAAGGGCCTGTCTGTTTCCTTCAATAAAAATCCATGCCTTTGCCATCTCGGCTCATTACAACACAGAGCCTCCCTCTTTTTTCTCATCCTCTGCTTAAACAGCATCTCAGAGGGGCCAAAAATTTAAGGCCTCCCAGGAGAACACCAACTTCTGCATGGGACCTCAATTTTGTGCTGGAAAAACTCACCCTGCCTCCTTTTGAACCGGCAGCTACTGCGGATATAAAATTTCTATCTTGGAAGACAGCTTTTCTTTTGGCAGTCACTTCAAGAAGGGTTTCAGAACTACAGGCTCTCATGGCAGTGGAGCCTTTCATTATATTTTACCAGGACAGGGTGGCCCTCAGGACCAATCCTTCTTTTTTATGCCTAAGGTGGTATCCAGTGTGGCTCTTAACCAGACCATTCACCAGCCAACATTTTCCCCAAATCCGCAGAACAAGGGGGAGCGGATTCTGCATTCATTGGATGTACACAGACAACTAAGATTCTACTTAAACAGGACAAAATCTCGAAGAAAGTCTGAGCAACTACTGTTAGCATTTGCTGCAAGATCAGAGGGGAAGGCTATATCAAAGCAGACTATTTCCAAATGGATAAGCCACTGCATTAGTTTCTGCTGTTTGCACCGTGGTAAACCTGTGCCCAAGGGGATCAGATCCCATTCCACCAGGGCTGCCTCTACTTCAGCAGCTTTTCTCAGAGGGGTCCCAACCAAAGACATTCTAGAAGGTTCTACTTGGAGCTCTGTTCATACGTTCACAAAGCATTATTATTTACCTCTCTTCTCTAAATCCAGGGCAGGCTTTGCCACTGCACTCCTGCAGGGCCTTATAGCTGCTCCTGATGCTGTTTAGTTCCATCCTCCCATCCATAGCTTTGGGATTCTACCCAAATGTAATGACCGCAACAGTGAAACACGAACATAGTACAGTTGTGCACATTTACCATAAATTTAGATGTTAAGAGTGTATTCACTGTTGCAGTCCGGGTTACCCACCATCCCCCATTCTATAACTTTTCTTTCCTTCACTATACTCAAAAGCCTTTGTCGTGTATTTGCTTTTAGTTGAAGGTAAATTTTATGTTTCTAAGGTGCATTTATATATTTACAGTTTATTTATATATATATTTTTGCTCCCCATTTGGGGGCACCTGACTTCTGGGGCAAGAAAAACTGATTAAAATGGCATTGGCTGCATGTTTTATACCCTGACGTCACGGAAGAGGAGACAGCAACCGACGCAGGACCCAAGACTTTGTTATTCAGGCCGACTGAGGGCAACCTGCCCGCAGATTACCCAAATGTAATGACTGCAACAGTGAATACACTCTAACATCTACATTTATGGTAAGTGTACACAACTGCACTTTTCTTCCACCTCTAAAATTTAGTTAGCTGTAGTAACCTACCCATAAAGCTACAGCTACTTAAAGCTACAGCTACTGCAGCAGTGATCAGTATGGATATAATACTGTTGAATACCATAATGGCAGATGTTTGGTCACTGCTGCAGTACCTGCTCCCTGTCTTCATCCTTCTTGTTTTTGTGTGTGTTTTTTATGATGTCAGGGTGTGATGTTTTGTTTGGTTTTAGCATAGACCTTTCAAGGCTGAGCCTCCCTCTTCCTGCTGGCAGCAAGGCTCTGAAGGGGTTCACACCCAATTTGCCTTTTGACAGTTTGGTTGTGTGGAAGGGGACCTGAAGCTTTGGGATTGGGAACTGGCTTGCCATTATGTCCCTGGTAGGCTATGTAACCCATATAGCTAGGGCTTCTGCAGCAATGATTGTTCAAACATGTGCTGTTATGGTCAGCTTACACAATTGTACTTTCTACCACTCATTCCCTGAGCCTTGCTTCAGCACCTCTTATTTCAAACTGTTTACATCGCTGTCGTTTTCTTCATTAGTACTGATGTCCTCCTTGTAATGTGAATCGGTGGGCACTACATGAGTAAACTTTATTTCAGAGCATTTTGGTGTGGAGGTTTACTAGGGCCCTGGTGTTCGGTATCAGACTGGTTGCTCTGAAGTTGACTCTTATACCTTCAGGGCTGTTACTGGTATCCTACAGTTCAGTGTTTCACACTTTGGCATCAAAGCCTTCCTAAACGCATACACTGGCCTCTACTGGTAGTAGAACATAGGAGTACACTCTGAGACTGAGGAGTCAGCCAGTTTCCTGGGTACCATCTTCTCAGTGCTGATGGAGCAGAATCAGGGAATGATGGAGGCAACCATGAGTGTTTATTGACCTTAGGAACTCGGCACCATATTTTTACCCCTTATTGGCCCCAGTGTCTGTGGATAATAAGCCCATTCCTGACCAGTCAGCCCCTGCATTCTCCATCACCGGGGGTGAGGGGAGGGTTAACTGTGAGGGGCTATCATTCAGATATCCTGAGATGTAGCATTTCGGCACAACCTCACTCTGCAGCTGTCTTGCATACCATCAGAGCAAAATTGTGTGACAGGCAAGCTGAGCTGGACCAAGGCAGGCCCTTGTGAATGGAGACTGGATTGCGGTAGGTGTTTCAATAATTGATCCAGCTGCAGAAAGTACCTCAAATATATCTTTCTCCTTTGCTAACAACATTCATCTGACAAAACTGTGCTCCAAGACTCTATGCAAGAAGGCCTGGAAAGCAGATGTTTTTTCTTTTTATTGGATTTAACTGTTCCTGTGTGCCCCCCCCCTTTCCAAGAATATTCAGGGTTATTTTGAAGATTTAGGACGCACTCCAAAAGATTTTCTCCATTCTGGCCCAGACCAGGGGCAATTACAACTTGCTTAGTCACAGGCTGGATGTACTCTAAAGACAAGGGGTATTTGATGCATCCCGACCTCCAAACAACTATTGTCATATACACTTCTAAGATGTCTTATAGGTACTTTTTTCTGAGAAAGTGCAGCAAGTATTAAAGGAGGCAGGAGAACGTCTTACTAGAAAATCTTGTATTGGTAAATGGTAAGATTTTCTAGCTGGTGCAGTGAAAAGATCCAGCACCCATTTAGTGTTCTGGTTGTACATTGTTTGTGAATTAATATTCTCTGGCCTGCCTTACCTTTTATCGGGGTTCATTTGTTTTGCTATGTCAGCATGTCTGCCGGCGAATCCCCCTTTTTCAGTGTAGTTTCAATGCAGTCTTATGTAAAAATGTTATTGAAAGAAAGGGGTGTTGCATACCAAGTATTCTAGGCAGCAGGGGCCTTCTCCTGGTGATCTATGTTTTATGTTAGAAAAAAACAACTCTTGCTTTTGAATCAACTCATCAGGCTGATTTGAGGTTCTTGCCATGGAAAACAGTGTTACTGTTCTTTCAGAGGTCAGAGCAATTAGTATCGGGAGATGTTCATCATGGTTCACTTTTGCAGTCCTAACCAGTGGGTTATCCGGCTCCTGGTAGCCTTCGATTGGCCAGAATACCAAAGGTAAGTAAATATGACATCGGCTGTCGTCTGTTGTAAAGGACATCAGGATGTCCGATACAAAAGGAGGCAGCCGACGTCACTTCCTCAGTCTTCCTTGCCGTGGATCCCAAGGCAGAAGCATTTTTGCATGAGTGGCAGTCGGCAGTTTACCTTTTTGGTTTCCGACTACAAAGTTGAAGTCAACTACAGCAGACTGGCCCAGACTGCATGGGTATCCACTGCTTCTCAGTCTCTTCCAATTCCAATTTCCTCCTTGGCATTTTCCTCTGAAACCAGATCTTTTGGTTCAGGATGGGGGCAACATTCTACATCCTCATCTTCAGGATCTCCATTTGGCAGCATGGCTCATTGTATGAATCGATCCATTTTTTCTTCCCTTTCCAAGCATGTGGTTAATGTACTTCAGGAGGCCTACACTAGGAAGTCCTACTCTGGCAAATGGGAAAGATTCTCTCATTGGATGCAGGCTAGAGGGGAATCTTCTTCTCAGCCTACTCTTCCTCTGATCCTGGAATACTTGGCTGATTTGCTTCAGGGTGGTCTTTCGTTTTCCTCTTTGAATATCCATGCTTCAGCCATTTCTGCTCATTTATTCTTTTGAGCAACCCATTTTCTTTATCCCCTGATGAAAATGTTTCTCAGAGGTGCTTGCAACTTAAAACCTCCCAGAAGGGCACCTACTCCAACCTGGGATCTTGATTTTGTTCTAGAGAAACTCACTCTTCCTCCTTTTGAGCCAGCTGCCACTGCAGATTTAAAGTTTCTCTCTTGGAAGACTGCCTTCCTTTTGGCTGTAACTTCAGGAAGGAGGGTTTCGGAGCTGCAAGCTTTGGCTGCGGAGCCTTTTCTTATTTTCCATGCAGATCGTGTCTTTCTGAGAACCAATCCCTCTCTTATGCCAAAGGTGGTTTCTAGCCGGACTCTTAATCAGTCCATACTTTTTCTTACTTTTTTTTCCTAAGCCTCAAAATAGAGGTGAAAGGATCCTGCATTCTCTTGATGTGCACAGACAGCTCAGGTTTTACCTGCACATGACTAAAGACCTTCGGAAATCAGTTATTGGTCAGTTTTGCCCCTGGAGCTCAGGGCAAAGTTATCTCTAAGCAAACCATTTCTAAGTGGATTGCACATTGTATTACTTTGTTATTCCTTTCATGGCAAGGTTCCTCCTCAAGGGGTGAGGACCCACTCCAAAAGAGCAGCTTCCACTTTTGCAGCCTTTAAGGGGTGTCCCTACTAAAGATATTTAAGAGGCTGCCACATTGTCTTCTGTTCACACTTTCACAAAGCATTATAATTTGCCTTTGTTTTCTAGAGCCAGGGCAGGATTTGCCACTGTTCTGCAGGGCATTCTCTCCAGTCCTTGATTCTGTTGGTGCCTCCTCCCTTTTCTCTGGGCTTTGGTAATCAAGCCATTGGTTAGGACTGCAACAGTGAAACACGAACATAGTATAGTTGTGCACACTTACTATAAATGTAGATGTTAGAGTGTATTCACTGTTGCAGTCCTGGTTTCCCTTCCTCCTTCCCCGTTTGGTCCTTTCCTGTTCTCATTTCCTAAGGCACAGGCTGAATCTGGTTTTATTTGCCAAAGTTTCTTTGGCTTAAGCCTTGTTTTCTGGGGACTCCTGACTGTTAAGACTGAGGAAGTGATGTCAGCTGCCTCCTTTTGTATTGGACGTCCTGATGTCCTTTACAACCAGCGTCCTATTTACTTACCTTTTGGTATTCTGGCCGATCGAGGGCTACCAGGAGCCAGATAACCCATTGGTTAGGATTGTAACAGCGAATACACTCCTTAACATCTACATTTATGGCAAGTGTACACAACTGTACTTTGCAAGCTCTTGTAGAGGGGTCAACATTCTCATTTTCTGCAAAGACAGGGTTTCCTTAAGAACTAATACTACTGTTATGCCTAAAGTGGGTATCCAAGTTTACTGTCAGCCAAGCTATTTCTTTCCCAAACCTAAACATGAGGGAGAAAGGATACTTGGTATCTTGGATGCCCACAGATAGCTTAGGTTCTGTCCTGTCTGAACATAATCTTTCAGGCACCGTGATCAGTTCATTTTTTTTCTTGCCTTCACAAAAATGATCTGTTAGTGTCAAAACAGACTCTTTCCACGTAGTTATTTCATGCTACTACCCTTTCTTATATCCACCACATCAAGATAATTCCAAGCAGTATCGGTGTTCATTCTACTAGGGCCTTTGGCTTCATCAGTGGCTTCTTGGAAATTGCTGGATTTACAAGCAGTGTCTTGGCCCTCTGTACACACTTGTGATTCCTTCTCCAGGTCTAGGATAGGCTTTGCTAGGATCATTCTCCCAGGCTCTTGGACCCTTGTACTGTCTCCTCCCAATTGGTGTAAGCTGTGGTAATCTAGCCATATAGCTAAGGCTACTGTAGCAGTGATCAGTATGATCAAAGTAGTAGTTATGTAAATACTTACCATAACAGTAGGTGTTCAGATAATCACAGCTGCAGCAGCTGTTCCTTCCTTCCATCCCTTATTTTTGTACGATGTTCATCGTATTAGCCTGCTGCAGTCATCACACTTGGGTCATCCTGTCGTCAGGCGGTCCTGCAGTCGGCCGGAATTCCAAAGTCTTGGTCCGGCGTCGGTTGCTGTCGCTTCTTCCCTGATGTCAGTGCGCCAGGGGTATATATATAATGCATCAGACGCCATCTTCTTCAGTCTTTCTTGCTGCGCGGTGCCTGAAGCAGAAGCAGTTCACAAGTGCCGGTCGGCCGACTCCTGAGATTTTCGAAATCGAATTTCAGACCGAAGTCTTCAATAAAGCTAAGTACCCCATTGGGGAAACTTTTCTTGCCTCAGACCGATGTCAGAAAAAGTTAACAATTGTATTTCTTGTGGGAAGCAAATACCTCATAAGGATTTTCATTCTTACTGCATACCTTGCCTAGGCCCAGACCACGACGTCACTAGTTGTCATTTTTGTGCTAGGTTTAATAAGCGTGCTATAAAAAGACGCTTTGATTTCGCACGACACTATGCCGTCGGAGCAACAGATTACCGGCGTGCACAAAAAACGCAAGGATAAGGACAGGCAGCCTAGACCCAAGCCAGACTCAGAGGCCTCGACCGGTCCAGTGTCTGGTTCACCGGTCTTCAGTGAGGCTCCGACGCAGCCCCTGACTACCGCAGATCTGGAACCCGAGACCGCTTCGCAACTTTTGACTGAAAGTGCCAGGCCGACGCAGCCATTTTGTTCAGCCCCTACCGACGACACTGCTGAAAAAAATGGTGCTGCAGAAACACCTTCGGTTTCTGAAGGTGTTTTCAGACCTATGCTCACCTTTAAAACGTATCCTAAGACGAAGACTCCTATTAAACCTAAAAAGACTGCACTTCAGTCCCCTGTTCAAGGCCCCATGCCTAAGAAACAGATGCTCAAAATGGCTGAAGATTTGATCTCTTTAATCAGGGGTTCCCAACCCCCTCCTGACAAAAGGCCTAGACAAGAGGAAGATTATGCATCCTCTGAACAAGTGTCTATTTCCTCAGGCTCCTCTGAGGACCAAGATTACTCCTTCTCCCCTTATGAAGATTCTGATGCTGAGGATTCCATTCCCTCAGCTTCTCCCCCAGAAGACTACTCCTTTGGGGAAACTTTACACATTATATGAGGGAACATTTTCACTGGGAAGGTCAGGACTACTCTGACTCAAAGAAAAGGCTCAAGAGAGTTTTTTACTCCCCCAGCACAGACCACTTGCCACCCCCCCCCCCCCAGTTTTAGACATTGTGGATGATGTTTACTTAGAATTCAGTTTGTACCCAGACTCTATGCCTCCTGCTCCGGCCAAACCTGACAGATACTACAGAGTACCTGATTCCTACAAATTTCTTTAGAAAAGTCCTGTTGCTGTTGCTGATCCAGAGACTATCTTCCAGGGTCCCAAAGGGGCTAAGGCTTCTATGGCTAAAATCCTTTACCCTCTGAAAGGGACTCCAGAGCACTAGACAGGTGGGGGAAAAAGGTTTACACCTCAGCCACTCTAGCTATGAGGGCACTAAATTGCTAGTTTCACATGCTAAAATATCAGCAATTTCTAATGTCTCAGTTAAAACAAAAAATGAGCACACTCCCTCAACAGTCTGAATTGAAAGACATGCAGGATCTGTTGCATGCAACTGAACAGGTGGGCAAACATACTTTACAATGTGGGTTTGATTCTTTGGAGGCTTCCTGCAGAGCAGCTGTCACTGGGTCTGTTATACGTAGGCATGCTTGGTTAAAGGAACAAACTCTGCCTGATCGTGTTAAAGCAAAGCTTCTAGATGCTCCCTTACAGCAGGATGTTCTTTTTGGAGTTAAAGCAGAAGAAGTCTTAAAGAAAATGGAGGATAAGGCAAAATCTATGCAGACAGTCAAAGATTTCCTACAGTTACAACCCCCTCGCTTCAGCAGACAATTGGCCAACAAATAATTGGTCCTTTCCAGCTACTGACAGGCCACAGAGGGGTAAATACAGATGTCCGAGAGGCAGAGGATAACCACAAGCCCAGTACAAACCTCGACAATGGGGCACTGCAGCACAGAAGGGAGGAGAAGACGGGTCCCAAACTTCCAGAAGGCAAACTCAATGACTTGCACCTCATCTGGCCAAGCAACACTCTCTTGGCAGCCCCTTTGGGAGGAAAACTCAAACTTTTTTCAGACAATTGGCACATTGTCACAAAGGACAAATGGGTCCTAGACATAATTTCACGAGGATACAGATTCCATTTTCACACCTTGCCAATGAAAAGAGGAATGCCAAACCTGCCACAAAATCAATGGACAGAGGCACAAAGACAAATTACAGCTCTCATGGACATGAGAGCCATTCAAATGGTACCTACTCGAGAGCAAGGCCAAAGATTTTACTCAAGACTCTTTCTATTTCCCAGAAAGGACAATGCCTGGAGACCAATTCTGGACCTTTCAATTCTAAACACCTTCTTACAAGTACTCAAATTCAAGATGCTAACACTACAGCAGCTTCTTCCCATGTTGGGCAAGAAAGCGTGGCTAGTAACGTTGGACCTCAAGGAGGCTTACCTGCATGTCCCTATCAGACAAAGTTGCAGAAGATGCCTCCATTTCATTGCAGGTTCAACCCATTACCAATTCTCTGCACTGCCCTTTGGCTTATCTACTGCGCCCAGAGTCTTCACAAAATGCCTGGCACCAGTAATTGCATACTGCAGACAAAGAGGAATTCAAATATACCCATACCTGGACGACTGCCAAAATTCTGCAGGCCTTGGGCTTCATGGCATCTTGCATACTAGTAATACCATTTGCAAAGCTGCATATGAGGAAATTACAGTGGTACCTAAAAAGCGTATGGTCTCAACACAGCCACAGCTTGGACACAATGATCTCTCATTCCCTGCCTACAACAGGAGTTTCTATGGTGGTCACTGGCATGTCACCTCAACAATGGTCAGCCTTTCACCTTGCCCCCAGTCAGGCAAACTATGACAAGCATAACAGATGCATTGTGGCAGCTGGGGCTACACAGTGCAGACAGTGCGCTGGTCGGCAGTCTGTCTGCAGATCAGAGGATAAGAGAGAGATGCTGCAGCTACAGACTGACAGCACAGACTGTCTAGACATCTCACAATGTTCTTAACACACAACTTAGGACAACTTATTTAATGGACGACATAAACAATAAATGGCAACGAAACTAGGCCTCCGCAATACCCAGCAGCAGGCAAACACTGCTGCCTGATGTTCCACCACAAGCTCAATCACTTACTCATGCTCAATTTGAACACCAAAAGAACACATTGGCAGACTACCTTATTGGAAACATTATCCCACCTAAGAAACTGGATCCACAAGTATTCACAATGGTAACTCAAAAAAAATGGGGCCTTCCAGACATAGACCTTGTTTGCCAGCCCTCAAAACTATCAACTATCTTTTGTACAAGGAACACTCACCATCAAGTTTGGAAAGTGGTCGTCTCTCATTCAGCTGGAAAAACTGGCAGTATGCCTTCCCCTCCATTGCCTCTCCTCACAAAGGTGCTTCTGAAAGTCAGAAAGGAGAGACCACGACTGGATACTCATAGCCCCAGACTGGCCACACCAGCACTGGTGCCGAGAACTGATTTACCACAACAAACTGCACATTTACTCACACAGCAAAACAATCAGATTCTTCACAGCCAGCTAAAACCCAAATCTTTCTGCAAAATCCTAAACCTTAACATCCAGCCAAAGAATCTTCCCCAAGCAGTTATGGATGTTATTCCTGGCAGTTATGAGGCCAGCACCAGAAGGCCTATGCGGATAAATGGAAAATTTTGTGCTTGAACAGGAAAATTTTGTGTCTACACCACAAACCTGTTCCACCCACACTTCTACCTGATTTAACTGAGATGTGACTTTCAAGGACTTTTCTTTTCTTCCATTATCAGCATTCTCTGTCCATCACCACTACATCACAACACAGAACCACCCACTACACCAACACTTCCTTTGCAGTTGATCCTCTTACAAAAAAAAGGAGCCCCCCCAGGAGAGCACCTACACCCGGGCCATGGGATCTCAATTTTCTTCAAAAACTTACGTTCTTACCCCTTGAACCAGCTTTCTATGGTGATCTACAGTCCCTGCTCATCCCCACTTGCCCCCTGCTAAAGCATAAACTTCAGCAGAAGAGTCTCAGGAGCTCAGGGCACTATGCAATGTGGAACTTTTTTTTCTTTTTTCCATCAAGACAGAGTTTCTCTATTAACTCCCTTCCTCCTTCCTGCCTAAGGTGGTTTCAGTGTGTCTTAAAATAAACCATCACTTACCCACCCACCTTCTTCAAAAACCCACAGAACAAAGAGAGAAAGACTCCTGCCTTTGGACATTCACACAGCAAGTTCGCTACTACTTGGATAAAACTAAGGCTTTCTCCTTCACCCTACCTCTATGTATCCTAACAAGGGAACAAGGGAACAAACAAACAACCAATCAAAACAAGTTGCATCCATTTTGATAGCTTTTTGCTATACCCATTATGGAAAACCAGTTCCTGCCACCCACCCCACCACTCCCACAGCAACTGTTACATCTACAGCCTTCTTCAGGGGTACTTACCCCTCAGGGGTTTTTGGAGAGGGCATTCTGAAGCAGCACACACCAACCACCAACACACTCACTTCCCACACTTTACTCACTTTAGGGCTTACTCTGGCCACTGCCCAGGGCCTTCTCTCCACCCTCTTCTAGCTCTCCTCCTCTCTCCAACCATCCCACCCATATCTAGCTTTGGTGATCCCACCAGGGCGGTGATGACTGCAACAGGGTAAGTTTTGTAACATAGTATAAATTGTACGTGTCATAAAATGTGCACCCGGTAGTGTACAGTTCCACTCAGATCAGACCTCATATCCGGCTAAATCTATACAATACCTTCCTGATGTATTTGCTTAGCACCTGATATTTTTGTGTTTATGCAAAAATTACTTTTATTTGGTACTAATTACTGACCACCTTAGCACCACCTGCCTGGGGCACCTGGACTCTGGGGCAAGAAAAAGAAAGGATTAAGAATATATGGTTGATGTGACTGACGTCAAGGAGCGACGCAAACCACAAAGGGGCAGAAGCTGATAGTAACCGACGCTGGACAAGACCAACAATTGATAGGCTGGAAGACCGGGTGAACCGAGCAGATGGTGCACACTCAACACTCTACATTTTACAGTCATTTATGGTAGGTACAAAACTGTTTGCTTTTGTTGGCCTCCTTTATTTTTTCTAGTGCTTTTTGCTTCTTATTGCTGTGTTGGCATGAAAGCTGTTAAGGGCTTGGTGCCCAAGCTTGCCATTTTATTCAGCACAGCTCAAGTTGACTGGGCCTGTGAAGGTGCCCTAAAGCTTTAGAAACTGGTAGAGTAATGTCCTTATGAGGATGTTATCAATATAGCAGTTCAGGTCCCCCCTTTCATTTGCAAGTGTGAACAGCATAGGCAGTTCAGAAAAACCGTGCCAGAGCGAGGGAGAAGTACCATTCTTGACAACCCCAAGGATAAAGTCCAGGTATAGGTCCCCCACACCTACTAGCAATATTGTACACTTTCTACTTTACAAAACCCCTTCCAGTCTTCCCCCACCACCCATCTTGGGGTGGAGACTGTTTCTATATAGAATGCACTGGTGGTTTTTATGTCATGTCCCCTCCCCCTTCTTCCTGTATTCCTGAGAGGGGCTAACAACTTAAGGCCCCCTAGGAGAGCACCCACCCCTGCCTGGGACCTTAAATTTATACTGGAAAAGTTCAGGCTTCCCCCTTTTGAACCTGCAGCTTCAGCAGAGTTAAAATTCCTTTCTTGGAAAGTAGCCTTGCTTTTAGCCATAATCTCCGGTAGAAGAGTGTTTGAGTTGCAGGCACTAATGGCTGTGGAACCCTTCCATGCTGACGGGGTTTCCCTCAGGACTAAACTGTCCTTTATGCATAAGGTGGTCTACAGTGTGGCTTTAAACCAAATCCCATTTGCCAACCTTCCCTAATCTTTAGAATAAAGGGGAAAGGATCTTGCAGTCCTTGGACGTGCACAGACAGCTCAAATTCTACTTGACAGGACTAAACCTCTCAGGAAATCTGACCAGCTGCTAGTCAGCTTTGCTACAGGGGCAGAGGGCACGGCCATTTCAAAGCAAACCATTTCCAAATGGATAGCACACTGCATCCATTTCTGCTACAAGCACTATGGAAAACCTACCCCACGGGATCAGAACACATTCCACTAGGGCTACTTCCATCTCTACAGCATTTCTCAGGAGAGTCCCTACCAGGGACATTCTGGAAGCTGCAACCTGGAGTTCTGTACACACCTTCACCAAGCATTACCACGTACCTATTTTTTCTAAATCCTGAGCTGGACTTCCTACAGCAGTCTTACAGGGCCTGCTAGCCAGCCCCAACTCCTCTAGACTGCCTCCACCCTTCTTCAGCTTTGGGAATCCACCGAAGTGTGATGACTACAACAAGAACATAGTACAGATGTTCTTTGTGTTTCACTGTTGCAGTCCTCCTATTTGGGTTATCTGCCCGCAGGTAGCCCTCAGCGTGCCTGAATACCAGAGTCTTGCGATTTCTGCGTCTGATGCTGTCGCTTCTTCCATGACGTCAGGGGTATAAAACATGCAGCCAACGCCATTACATCAGTCTTCCTTGCTCTGCGGTGCCCGAAGCAGAAGCAGTTCAAGTGTTGGTCGGCCGACTCTTGAAGTTTTCATTTTCGAGTTTCAGACCTGAAGTCTTCTAAAAGATAAGTACCTCGTTGGGGATTCTTTTTCTTGCTCTAACAGATGTCAGAAAAAATTAATAATTGTCTTGCCTGTGGAAAGCAAATACCTCATAGAAACTTTCATTCTTACTGCGCCATCTGTTTAGGCCCAGACCACGATGTCCCTTGCTGTCTTTTTTGTGCCTTGTTCAACACCTGAACTATCCGTCATTGGGCAATTTTTGTAAATAAATATTTTCGCTGTCTACGTACTCCGAAATGGTGTCAGTAAGCCATCCGACTACTGAACTTTCGAAAAAACGTAAGGATAAAGACAGGTCGCATAGGTCCAAAACTGCTGACTACGCTACCATTAAGCTAGTTGCCAGTCCGGCGGTACACGGGCACTTTCGCAGCCCCTGATACCCACTTCTGCAGATTCGCAGGCCTCTACTGAGACCCATTCGGAGTCCGGTATGCCGCGAGATGCTTCTTTGACTATGGAACCTGCGGATGTCTCTAGCTTGGATGGGTCCGGAGCTGCTGTGCAGGCACCGGCTTTTGAGGGTGTATTCAGGCCTACTGATTTTCATATTAAACTGATGATTTCATTTCAAGCCAAAAAATACTGAATTTCTCAGGCCTAAAGTTCGCCCTACGCCTAGGAAACAGACGACCAAAGCGCATTCACAGGCCTCAAAAACAAATGATTAGAATGGCTGAAGACCTTATTACCTTTAATTAGGGGAAGCCAGCCTTCCCCCTCAGAGATCTAGAACTGATTTTCCTACTGATTTTTCTGATCAGTAATCTGATATCTCTGTTCCTTCTGACTACTAGGACATACCCTTCTCTACCTAATGAGGATTCTGATACAGAAGATTTTTCTTTTGGTGAAACCCTGCATACCTTTACGGAGCATTTCCACTGGGAAAGCCAGGACTACACTGTCCAAAAAGAGACTTGGGGAATTTTTAAACTTGCCTCAGCACAGGCCTCTAGCTATCCCTCCTGTTCTTAAGATTGTAGATAATGTTTTCTTGGAATCCAGCCTTACCCTGGATACTTTGCCTCCAGCTGTCAGGAAACCTGACCGGTACTATAGAGTACCTGACTCTCTCTCAAATTCCTTTTCAAGAATCCTACTGCGGATCCAGAGACCATTTCCCAAGGACCAAAAGGCATTAAGGCTACTACTGCCAAGAATCCTACCCCTTCTGACAGGGATTCTAGGGCTTTAGACAGATGGGGTAAGAAGGTATGCACCTCTGCTACTCTGGCCATTAGGGCTTTAAATTGCCAGTTTCATATGTTAAAGTATCAGCAGCATGTTATGGGGCTAATTAAACAGAAAATGATGCTGATTCCTGACTGTGCAGAACACACAGATTTACAAGAGTTAATGCATTCTGCTGACCAGTTGGTAAACATACTTTGCAGTGTGGTTTTGATGCTTTAGAAGCATCTTGTAGGGCTGCTGTCACTGGGTCTGTTCTTAGAAGGCATGGTCTTCTTAAGGAACAAAACTTGCCAGTTCATGTCAAAGCAAAATTACTGGATGCACCCTTAAACCAAGAGCGCCTATTTGGCAATAAAGCAGAAGAAGTTCTCAAAAGGATGGAGGCGAAAGCTAAATCTATGCAAACTGTTAAAGATTTCTTAAAAGTACAACCACCTAGATTCAGTAGGCATTGGCCTTCAAAGAACTGGTCCTTTCCAGTCCCTTCCAGGCCTTCTTAGTCCAAGCCCAGGGGCAGCAGACCCTCAAGACTTTAGTCTCAGGTTATGCACAGATCTATGCAGTGGGGTGCTCCCATGTCCAAAATGGGGAGTAGTAAGCCACCCCCTATGGTAAACTTGCACAATGACTTCTCCTTAACTCCCCCAAGCCCTGCTCAAGTACTTGCACCTTTAGGAGGAAAACTTGCCCTGCATGCACAAAACTGGGAATACATTACCCAAGACAAATGGGTTTTAAACATAGTTTCCCCTGGGATACAGATTCCACTTACACTCACTCCTAACCCTGAGTGGATAGCCAGACCTCCCCCCAAACCAGTGGGCAGAGGCCCAAAAGAAAGTACTTTCTCTCCTCAGCATCAAGGCTATTCAACCTGTCCCAGCAGAACAAAGGAGGCGAGGCTTTCATTCAAGACTGTTCCTGGTTCCGAGAAAAGAAAACTCCTGGCGTCCTATCCTGGATTTATCTATTCTTAACACCTTTCTGGTGGTTCCAAAATTCAAAATGCTAACTCTCCCAACAGCTGCTCCCTCTGCTAGCCAAGGATGCCTGGTTGGCAACTCTAGACTTAAAAGAAGCTTACCTGCACATCCCCATAAGGGAATCTTGCAGGAAATACCTTTGCTTCAGGGCAGGCTCTATGCACTGAGTTCTCTGCACTTCCCTTTGGCTTATCTACTGCACCCAGGGTATTCACAAAGTGCCTAGCTCCAGCCATTGCTTTTTGCAGGCAGAGAAGTAATCAAATTTATTCATACTTGGACGATTGCCTGATTTAGGCGGAAAGTCAGGACTTGCTACTACAGCACCTGGCATTTGTGAAGAGACTTCTAACTTCACTGGGGTACACCATCAACAAAAATAAATCACACCTAGCGCCCTGCCAACAGATTGTATTCCTGGGAGCGAGCTTGAACACAACTTCCCAGATGGCATTCTGCACTCCAGAGAAACAAATTTGACAACTTACTTCAACCTACTGTCCACACAAACCCAGCTATCTGCAAGGAAAATACTGCAAGCTCTGGGGTTCATGGCCTCTTGTGTTCTGTTAATTCCATATGCAAGACTGCATCTGAGGAAACTTCAATGGTATTTAAAAAGTCCTATGGTGTCAGCATTCTCAGGACCTGGAAACAATAATTCCTGTCATACCGTGTTACAAACAATGAAAAATGAAAAATAAAAGGCAGCTGTTGCAAGACGAAAGTGACGCTTGGTAGGTGGTGGTAAATTCTTTATAAGCAGAAAACTCCAAATCCAGAAAAATACAGACAATATTCATCCAAGATAAAACAGTGCTAGCAAACACAGCAGTATCATACTGTGTCTAAGGGCAGAGTTCCTTTGGTGGGCAGAGGCCTGCAACCACAGCAAGGGACTCACCCCTATGCCTCCCAAACCCTAACAGACTCCTCAGACTGCATGGGGGGGCTCACATAGCAAGGCAGTGCATTCAGGGCAAATAGAACCCAAAGCAGGTGCACCTGCATATCAATCAAAAAGAAGTGTTGGCTGTACAGAATGCTATGACAGCCTTCAAAGGCCGTATTCTTCCAGGACAACTATTGGTAAAGACGGGCAACACCACAGTTATGTGGTACATAAGCAGGGGGGAACACATTCTACCCACTCTGCAGACTAGCCATGACTCTGTGGAACACAGCCTTGAGCAACCAAGTGCACCTACAAGCTCAATTCCTGCCAGGCAAACTAAATTCACTGGCAGATGACTTGAGCAGAAGTCTCATGGAACCACACGAATGGAAACTGGAGCCCAAAATATTCAAGCTTTTGGGAAACGGATGGGGACACCAGAGGTGGACCTGTTTGCTTCCCCTCAGAACTACCAATTGAACAAATACTGCACCAGAACTCCCCACAGCCAAGCTTGGAAGGTGGATGCAATGTCCTTTTCCTGGGAAAGCCTCTAATTCTATGCCTTTCCCCCTCTGCCTCTCCTCTCGAAGGTTCTACTAAAGATCAAACAGGACAAGCCAAGGACAGTCCTGATTGCACCAGACAGGCCACGCCAGCACTGACATCCTCTTTTGCGCAGTCTGACAATGCTACAACCATGGCATCTGTCTCAGATCCTTTCCCTGCTGTCCCAGCAGGCGGGCCAAATTCTGCACCCACAGCTTCATACTCTGAACATTGCAGCCTGGCTAATCCCCTGAACTACTCAATTATAACAACCCTCAGTAAGCAGGTGCTGGATGTCATTATTGAGGCAAGGAGGCCTAGTACTAGAAAATCCTATTCAGAAAAGTGGAAAAGGATACCGTTGTGGAGCCAGTCTCAAGGGATGGGCACAGCTGTGCCCAGCTTACCTCATATACTAGATTACTTAACCGAAATGCTTCACAAGGGCCTATCCTATTCAATTATGATTCATGCGTCTGCCATCTCAGCTCATTATAAGACTGAGCCTACCCCTCTTCTCTCATCCTCTGGTAAAACAGTTCCTTAGAAGGGCCAACAATTTAAGACCCCCCCCCCAGGAGAGCCTGGGACCTTAACTTTGTATTGGAGAAACTTACACCCCCCCCCCCTCGAACCGGCTGCTACAGCAGAGTTGAAATTCCTATAATGGAAAACAGCTTTACTTCTAGCCATCACTTCAGCAAGAAGAGTGTCTGAACTACAGGCCCTTGTGGCAGTGGATCCCTTAATTGTATTCCATGTGGACAGGTTTTCCCTCAGGACTAACCCATCTTTTATTCCCAAGGTGGTGTCTAGTGTGGCTTTAAACCAGTCCATTCATTTGCTTACTTTTTTCCCTAATCCTCTAAATAGAGGAAGGGATACTGCATTCTCTAGACGTGCGTAGACTGCTTAGATTCTATTTGGACAGGACTAAGCCTCTCAGAAAATCTGACCAGCTGCTAGTCAGCTTTGCTGCAGGGGAAGAGGGGAATGCCATTTCAAAGCAAACCATATCTAAATGGATAGCACACTGCATCCATTTCTGCTACAAGCATCATGGAAAACCTACCCCACAGGGGATACGAACACATTCCACTAGGGCTGCATCTACCTCTACTGCATTTCTCAGGAGAGTCCCTACCAGGGACATCCTGGAAGCTGCAACCTGGAGCTCTGTACACACTTTCACCAAGCATTACCACTTGCCTATCTTTTCTAAATCCAGAGCTGAATTTGCCACAGCAGTCTTACAGGGCCTGGTTGCCAGTCTTAATGCTTCTTAATCTACCTCCACCCTTCCTTAGCTTTGGGAATCAACCCAAATGTGATGACTGCAACAGTGAAACACGAAGAACATAGTACAGTTGTGTACACTCACCATAAATGTAGGTGTTCGAGTGCATTCATTGTTGCAGTCCTGGTTTCCCTCCCTCCAGCCCCCTGTTTTTCTCTATCCTTTCTAACTATGTGGCCATTTTTTATGGCACTGGTATTTACTTTTTACTGGAGGTGTTCCACACCATATATTAGCTTCCTATTTGGGGGGCTCCTGACGTCTGGGGCAAGAAAAACTGATGTAATGGCGTCGGCTGCCTGTTTTATACCCCTGACGACATGACGTCATGGAAGAAACGACCGCATCCGACGCAGAAATCCCATGACTGTGGTATTCGGGCCGACTGAGGGCTACCTGTAGGCAGATAACCCAAGTGTGAAGACTGCAACAGTGAATGCACTCTAGCATCTACATTTATGGTTAGTGTACACAACTGTAATTTTCTTGTACTGATACTGTCCCAGAATGATTTACTGAATGTTGAGAGGTGTAAATAACACTCTTGACAGCTCTAGCAGTTGTTGTGGTAGTGAATTTACTGTAATTGTTAAAACTGTTTTACTGCCACAGATTTGATCTCTGTCCTAACTTGGGCTTCTTCATACATAACCTTGATCGTATATTTCTTGAACAGTATAAGGTGATACTCCGTGCTACATCTCTATTAGATTTGATTTGACAGTGTTTGTAAACAGTATTTACAATTTCTTTGAAATACCTTTTTATATTTTTTCTAAGATTTGAGACTGTACTCTTGTTTGCTTTTAGCCATTTGTTAAGCATTAATGGTTTTAGCTGTCATTTGCACAGTACGTACGTTATGGCAGTGCTGCATTTTCCATAAACCTATTTCATTCACTGTGATTTTTCTTAGCACAAAATACATTTGATGCTTTTTTTTTCTTTCCTTTCATTCCTCCCTCTCATTGCTGACCCCCCCCCCCCTCCACATTCTGCAAGGCAGCAGGTATTGGAAATATTCCACTGTAATGACTTTGGGGCTTTGGGGACTGAAGGTATAGATTCTACTAGGGCCTCATGAGACTAGCATGATTGTGGTGGTGTGTGCGTGTGTGTGTGTAAGATGGGATACATTATGCTCAGGCTGCTAACCAATGAATTATTAACCAGAAATAATTTGCAACCTGCACCATTGTCAGCCTAATTAAAGATACACATACCCACTAAAAGAAAAGTTGCTAAATTGGAGATTGCATGCTTCTTAGATGGACCCCTCACTAATGATAGGGATTATAAGAACCTTTTTGAATGCTGGCTTTATATGTGTGCACTTCTTTATGGATGCCCATTTGTATGCATTCATTTTTCAGTATCCTACATTTGTAATTGTCTAAGCAATTTGCTTGCCCTTTTATTGCATATGCTGCATCATACTTGTAAATAAGATTTGTAATCTCAGTGGCATTGAACCCTGTTTAGTAAAATTGTAAATGTGATTATCTGCTGGGCATGCACCCTGAAAAGACATTTTCAAGGTGTCATTTGCAACAAATGTTTGGGGAAAAAAATTCTACTGGTAAAGATACTGGCTTGCTTTTCCCCTGAAGTTATTCTCCAGTTCAAAAAGTGTAAAAGTTTTCTAAACAGTTGTAGTTAAACTTATTACTAACTCCTTGTTGTGGATCATTAGGGGCATGCCTTTGAAACCTGATTAAACGTGTAAGTTTTTTTTACATTTGTGACATCAGCAAATTGCTATAGAAGACTGTGTCCTAAATTGCAGTTTTAGTGGTCAAACAAAATGGTGCAAGTTGAAGAAAGCAAACTGGTGATTCCCAGGTTTTCTGTTGTACCTGTCAAAGTCCCATTCCTCCTCCTCCTCCATCCCTCTAGTTGTTTTTGTTCACCCATTTGTTGCTGAACATAGCAGTCTTACTTTTCAGTGTATAAGCCAGCAGGTAGGTTTGTGAAAAAGTCTTTGGCCACTGATTTTACAAAATCTTTAAGTGCGCAACAAAATGCAGTTCTGAAGTGTTTTGTACTAGGCACTCCTATTGTTGATAGTACATAAAGTTTTTACAGTATTCAAGCAGCTTGCAAGTGTTCATGAATCTGATGGACGAGTGAGACCTGTTGTAATTGTTGGTCCGGAGGTAGTCAGAAAAATATATTTCATACTCCTAGCTGCATACTGTTGCCCTGCCCTATCTCGTATTTAATAGCAGTACATGTTTCCATAAATGCTGCCCCATAAACACTGAAGAAAGTACCCACTTTTCAACTGCTGCTTCCTTCAGCCATGAATTAAGTTGTTTTTCAGTCGAGTATGTATGTCTCTTGCCAAGCTCAATCTGTCTTTATCCAGTGAATTTACAAGACAGACTTGGATAACCTTTTGGCTTATAAGACTTAATGTTGGGGGGGGGCCTCAGAAAAAAATTTACTACTTTGAGTACACTGAATGTCTGGCTATTATACCTAGTTGCCTTTGAAACGCTTAGCCTGGTAGGCACATTAAATAAACTTGGAAATACTTTGAACCTCAAAATAATTCTGTAAAAAGTTTTGCTGCTGATATAATTGTAGTCTCTGCTTACTGTACACACCCATCTGTTTCCCTGTTGTGTCATGATATTTTGTTCTAAGATGGCAAGTCCAGAGTCAAGGGCACCCGCAGGCAGGTGCAAGGGGGTGCACTTGCACCCCCTGGATTTTCTTAATGCTATCTGCAAAAGACACTTTTTTCTATTTTATTTCCACTTACTTTTTTTTTTTTCTGTAAAGCCTGCATTGTTCATAGAATCGGACTTTTAGGAAGAAATGTTAGTGGAGGTGGTGTGGTAGCAGTCACATGACACAATGATGCATAATTGATGACTAACGTGACAAGCGTCAAACTCCTCCTTAAACTTTATAACCGGCGACCGCATCATTATGGAAGACTGCAGGTGGACAGTGGAGAAGACTATCCTTCCTGATTCATGGCTGTGGCTATTCAAAACCATCATGTGGTGGAAGGACTGGACTGGACTGGCGGTGGTGTTGGTACAAGAAGAAGGTAGGTTGGTTGCTCCACTCCTGAGTCAGAGTCCTTTTTTTTTTTCACAGTGACTGAACACTTGGCGGTTGTCGCCAAAACACAAAAGTGGCGCACTTACTTGAGATGGAGTTTGTGTGAGTGAGTAGTGCTCTGCACCTTCCGTGTGTATATTTTGTGAATTTTGTAAAAGAAAAAAGTGTTTCGGTATCCTTTCCGTCAGACTTAGTTGAACCTCCCCCCTATAGAGCTACCTTTTTCGAGTGTGGAGTGGCTAATGACTGCTCTAATTGCATTACTTAATATAACATACTTATTAATTGACTTATAGCTGGTTCTTTTTTCCAAAGATGTGTGATGCAAATTGCTACGTATGCCTTTGGAGGGTAAAAGGTGCTTCTTCCACCCCAGTAACAGAAGCAATGGGGGGGGGGGGACTCTAATTTGTCATTCTAGAACTTTATTTAAAAGTGTTTGAAGTGCACTCTTAAAGTTAATCAGCCTGGGGAAAAATAAAATGTGTAGATCCAGTCTCCCCTTACTGCTTGGTTACAGTTATAGTTAGTGTCAATGTTTGTTTGTGTCTTTCGGCTTTTCCCAGTTAGGGGTCGCCACAGCGGAACTCCGGTCCGCTAATGATTGGCAGTTGATTTGGCAGTTGATTTTTTTACGTACCGGCTTGCCAGGCCTGACGCACAACCTTATGGTTAGTGTCAATAAACATTCTATTTTGCCTAACCAGGGTATGAAAATACTTGTGAAGAAATTTCCAGCTAATTATCTTACATTTCGTAAGCTGGATTACTTTACTCATCGCCAGGGGACGACCTAACCATGCCCTGTACAATATCTGTATTGAAACCATTTGTTCCCAGTCATTCTTATATTTCAATCCCACGCTTTGTTTTGCTACATTCCAAACTTTGAAAAAAATTAGATATTAAATTCCTGCTATGGTCCACTTCATTCCTAAAGTCTCTCGTTAAGGGAATTAAGTCACAGCCTGAAAACTTTAAATGTTTGTACCAATTTTAATTTTCTTTTAATTTAGAAACTAGTCCTAAATAGTTTAAGTGGAGGCCCTGTTAGAGATTTAGTTCTGATTGTCTGTCAACTTAATATCTGACCATTGTTTGTAAGCTGATAGCAAAAGTTTAGGGAAGACATCATGGCCCATGGCCCCCTTTCCAGTGTTGCTTGACCTTGGCTTGATTTCACTAGGAGACATATGGGTAACTATCTCCTTGATATTAGCAAATTGAGAAGACCTGAATATTATCAAAATTTCTTTCCTCACTTCTTGCAATGTCTCCGGTAGCCCCCAAATATGTTCCACATTTATAAATGGCCCAAACCAAACCAGATATCTTGGACATTGAACCCTTTCTAAGATCATGTCTTAGAAATAGCCAAGTAATGGGACACTGAAATGGCTGCGTGTGGGGGTGAGGGGGCTGCGTGGTGTGGCTCTGGGTTTGCACCCCCTGCAAAAAAATCCTGCGGGCTCCCTTGACAGAGCCAGGAGTTCCTTTATACCTTTCAGTCAAAAAAAACCCCAAACAAACACCAAGTTCACACTGAGTTTAAAGTTGTTGTAACTTTGACAAAATCTATTTATGTACATTGTCAAGGCTGGAATGAGTAAATATTGTAAAAATATTTGGAAAGGACAGTTTGCCAAAATCTCTAAGGGAGGTAGCATACCCCTCAGCTGTCCATTTTTGCAGACTATCCAGATGTTTGCCCCATATTCCTCCTAAAAAGGATTGAAGTTGCTAAATAGTTTGAGACATCATATCCTTTAAAAAATACATAGTTTCATAGTTTAGTACTAGGCTATCTGCCCTGGGGCATTTGTAAGCCTAGCCATAGTGATGTGGCTTTTGCCACCCCATGAAATGGTACAAAAATGTACAAAATAAATTTAGAATACTGTGCCTCTGTCAAGTAGTGACACAATGAAGGTCCCCTTATATAATAGAATTAGTTTACTATGCCCCTGTCTAGCAGTGACACAGATGTGACCCCTGGGGTAAACTTATGATCTCCCATCCACTCATCAAGATTTCTCTTGAAGAGAGTCAGTGAGGGGCTCTGCCTAATATGAACTGGGATCTTGTTCCAAAGCATGGGAAGCCTCTGGGTTATGAATCTATCCCTCCAGCATGTCCTATTCATACTTGTGCCGAGGTTTAAGTCTTTAGCTCTCGTGGTCCTGATGGATTTGGATTTTGTGAGATGGAGCATGTCCATCAGATCCTGATTGGACATGGCCTTGTACGTCAGGCAGAGATCACCTCTGAGCAGGCGGTATGCTACTGAATACAGCTGAAGTTTCTTTAGTTTGGCAGAATAAGACATATGTTGGAGACCCTTGATCCTCTTGGTGAGGTACTTTTGTGGTCTCTCCAGCTGTTGCAAATGCCGGGTGAGGTACATACAAAATAGGGCATTGTACTCAATCATGGGTCTGATGAGGGAGGAGTATAGGGGTACAATGACATCCTTGGATCTGGATGTGAATCCCTTCATGATGAGGTGTGCAAGGTAGAATGTTTTTCTAACCACTTTGACAACGTGGGTGTCAAATGAGAGGTCGCTGTCGACTTGGGTCCCTAGGTCTCTGATTACTTTTTCCGTACTCAGTGGGTTGCTGTCTACCAACACAAATCCTGTTACTCTAGCAATACCAACACAAATCCTGTTACTCATGAAAGCAATATTTATAATCTGTCCCTGTTTATTTTAGGCTTTGTCCAGATTGCACTAAGAGGTTGAGGTGTGTGTGTGTGTGTGTGTGTGTGTGTGTGTGTGTGTGTGTGTGTGTTAGAGAGAGAGAGAAATGTCCTAGTAATGCTGCTCATGCTAAGTCTGCTTAAAATGTGCAACTGTTTTGTTTAGCAAATGGTATCATTGTGGTATAGAATTTTAAAACAGTGTTAGCACAGCAGGTAGCATACTTGCATCTTGATGCGAAGGGCTGTAGGTTCTATTCCTACAGCATGTACATTTGCATTTTAAGGGGGTATGGTACTACAGTTCTTAGTATGTCCTCCCTTGGATGAGACACCCAATAACTATGAACCTGTTTTTCAGCTTGCCACCCATTCCCTATTGCAATATACCAGCTTACCATTTCTTTTAATGTAACATAGACAATTTATTCTTCAAGGGCAACAGGCACTGAATTTGTAAACGAAACAATGAAATATAAAGTTGTTTTCTAGCAACAATCTCTTCATTGGTTTAATGTGGAATTATTCAGATGACTTTCTGCATATTGACTGATATTGGTTGATTGTATGACAGAAGTTTGAGTGGCCTTTTATGGTTGAAATGTTCTGAACTGGGCAGGTTGTCATTATTGGTTCATATGATTTGTTTCATTGCTTAAAGGAAGAATGTTGAGAACTATAAATTTAAAACACACTAAAAAGTGGTGCTGTATTATACAAGGGATATAATTCAGTTATTATATAGTATAATTAATACAATCAGGAAGGTGAATCAAAGAACTTTTGCATGGTTCTAAAAATGTGTGCAAGGAGCTTGATTTGAAAACAGCCCAAAGGTAAACTTACCTCAGCACTGGCCAGATGCATTTTCTTTGAATGTGAGTTTCAATGCTGTTTCA